>NC_133212.1:23670932-23863432 GCF_958299795.1 Porites lutea
TTCAAAATCAGTTTCACATTCATGTACTGCTCCAACGCGAATCTTTTCGCCATGACCATGGATCGCTATATCGCCGTTACAAGACCTCTGAGGTACGTGGCAGTCATGACACAAGACGTTATCTTTGGTCTCATCGCTGCGGCCTGGGTCACGCCATTTTTACTCTTCTCATTTCCTGCCATTTTCACGTATAACGACAACCCAGGGTATACCATGTTCGTGGAGGTCTCGCGTGTCATCGTTTTCCAGATTTCCCCTTTGGTGGCTTTCGTGGGTGTAACATGCCATCTCCTTTACTTTGCGAACAAGCTCGCCCGAGAAACAAGAAAAATGGTCACCCAGGTCCGCTTCAATCAAGTGAATGACGAATGCAAAGTCTCTCAGCATCCAGGTACTGGCCGTGTAAGTAAGAGGGGGACAACCGCTATGATCCTGCTGATCATCACAGCCTTCAACATCACCTACCTTGGAGGAAACTACCGATGCATTTGCCTTTTGACCGAAGCCTGTCCCTTTGAAGGCACCGTCAAGAAGATCATTCTTCTGGTGCTGATTGCCAACTCGGCGGTGAATCCAATCGTGTACGCCTTTCACAAGAAGGATTTCCGAAAAGAGCTGTGTAAGGTGTTGAAATTGCCAAACGTGTAAATGGTAACCAAAAAGAGAGAAAATTAGCCTGAGAAAACAGCCGACATTCCGCGACGTCACCACTGGTTTTTCCCGCCAAATGACGTCTGAGAAACGAGCGCAGAAATTCCATACTGATGACGTGTCACTGCCCTGATCTGGGTTAGTAATCAGTTCTGATTGGTTGTGCCACGAGCGAAATTTGCTTGAACAAATTAGAGGCACTATCCAGATATGGGTAGAGACACGTCATCAGTATGGAATTTCTGTGCTCGTCCCTCAGACGTCATTCCGTAGGGACACCAGCGGTGGCCTCGCTTAAAGTCGGTTGTTTTCTCAGGCTAAGAGAGGATAAAGGTACCCGATATTCTCAATATTTTACCAGTTATGTGGCGTGTAACCCTTTAGGCCCGGTTCAGACGTCGAACTTTTCATGAGCCGAAGCTAATTCGAATTAAGGCCGACACAAAGTATTTAGGCCGGCTGAATTGATTCAGACGCCGATCTTAATTGCAGCCGAACTGAGTTCAAAAGGCGAAAAATGCTCATTTTAGTCGGGCAAACTGCTTACAAAATATATTATAATAATTTATGCATTGGGTTCGGTTCATGAAAAGTTCGGCGTCTAAATCAAACCCGTTCCAAAGTCGCTCCAAAGGCGAAATCCCAGGCCGGGCTAGGCGAAAATAACGGCTGAGCCGTTCCAATTAATTGAAACAGGCGTTCCTTAATGATTCAGGCACCGAACTTTTCATGTATTTAATTCAATGTATTAGGTTCGGCTCGTGAAAAGTTCCAGTCAACAGGGCCTCAACTCTTGAATTGGCCAATGGCAATATTGAAGAAAGTACTTTTTCGAAGAGGTTTCACCGTTTTACTTTTCTTGGGATTACGTCCATAGATCCCAGCAAAAGTTAAAAGTTATTGCATTCTTCTCTATTATTATCGTTGCGAGTGAAAAGGTTAAATTTGCAAATTGCAGTTAGAAATAAAAAAGTGTATGTTAAAGAAATTACAGCGATGTAAGAATGACTTGTACGCCGTAGAGCCTGCATTAAAAAGCTCGTAGATTACATCCCATGGCACTCGTGCGCATGCGCACGCGTGTGTGTGTTCTCTTTCCTTTTAGTTGCGGTTCCCGTTTCATGGCGCGCCGCGTCTCTTGAGGCGCAGCCGTCCTCTACTCTGTCCAACACTTCTGTTGGAGGGACTAAAAGACTCTTCCCCTTCTACCCAGCATGTGACTGTAGTTTGTGCTTTTGTGACGGTGTTTTTCTGATTTCCCGGGGGGCACTCTGATATGGTCGCAGAAAAATAGAATTAAACAAACTAAAGGAGACCAATTTATGCGTGGCTCATTATTTGACGGTAAAGTGGACCACACCAGTTCAGTCCTTCAAAGAAAACCATTATTATTTGTCAAAATGGCCGGCTCAAGCGGTTGGCCGGAAGGGTTAAATGCTCTAAGTTCCAGTCCTCGCTCCTATTTATTTACTTCCGCTACGGTCCGAACACCTGTTTACACAGCGACTAAGGGCCTGTTTACATGGTGATGGGGGACCCCACAGTGACGGATTCAGGAAAGGGGCCCGATAGGGGGGCGAGCCCCCCCCTTATTTTTAGACCAAATTGTGGCCCTAAGGGTCGAAAAAATTTTTTTTGAGACCGGGCCCCCCTTATCTCAGGGTCTGGATGACCCGCCCACCCCCCCCCCCCCCCTCCACTTATATGAAAGTCTAGATCCGCCACTGCCCCCGGTAAGTGAGGTAACGCGCTTCTCCATATAATCTCTCATGTTAATTTGATCACGTTTACATGATAGGTAGGGTGACCCGCCACATGTTACCTCACCTATCTGGGGTCCCCCACCTCAATGTAAACAGGCCCTAAGAGTGGCAGAAACCTATCAGATATGTGACGATCCCGTAGCAGCTTCGCTTCGTTCTAGAAATCGCTCTGTAATCACCGTTCTTATGTGTGAACAAAAGCCTTATCCAATGGTTTTAGTGCCGGCTCATTTCTATCCAATACAGTGTGAACATATCACCCCACCAGCCTCCTCCTCAGGCGCTTTGTTTTTCCCAAGGTAGAGGAGCGACTGGTGATGAACCGCAAGGGACCATGGGAAGGGTACAGACGGCAGGCGTTGTCTCCTTCCCGCCTTCTTTTGCGCGCACATTTTCATCGAGAGAGAGAAGTCTGGGTACGAGGCAGTCACCCCACACAAAGAGAAGTTTGAGTCTTATTTCTTTATTTCACTTTCATTATAGCTTGTATACATTAAATTGTAGATGGTCCTTGGTATTTCATGTTTCCCAAGTAATCTTTCTCAAAATAATCATACAAAACTGTTTCAAACTGGAATCGTAAGATATTCTTTAAATCTTAATATTCTCTGCAAAGATTTTAAAGCGAAGCGAAGTAACTAACAAATCCCAAAGAAAAAAATGTGGCGAGACTAAGTTCTGTCAAAGCGTCATGCTAACAAACAGAACTGAGCTTTTCGTAACTTGAAAGCCATTCCCTTCCTCTGCTTTAGACCTGATATACACTATGCAAAAAAGTAAACAAAGCCGATGCTAATATGTTAAGTAGGCGGAACATGAGAAAAAGCCAGCGAATTAACAATTTCGTGTAGTATCAGCATATCGTGATTTCAGAAAATTCAGGCAAACCATATTGTCTCGAATAAGTGCTGCATTTGAAGCGTGGAAATTTTAATAAGCGCCGCCGTGCTTATTTGAGTAAGTACGGTAATCCTCAGCTCATTGACCCTGAGTATCATAGATATCATAATCAAGTCTCCTCGCAACAAAAAAAAAACAAAATAATAAAAATAAAAACGTAAACATGGTCTGAAAACAAGTAATCAATACTTTCTAGGAATACAACAGACTAAGAAACCAGAATTAAGTGACGGTTCATAACAGCACTTACTAAACATGCGTCTCCACAAATCAAATTTCACGGGCCAAGCCAAATACAAGTTATTGACCACAATGAACCAGAAGAGACTAAACGACATTACTGAATGATAAAACCGATTGGACATGCTTTCATTCTGGGCTGAGGATTGGATTGGGCCATTCCATTGTAGCCACACCCCTTCCTTGAGGTAAGTTGACTTTTAACCCTTAAGAAAAAAATTAAAAGTACTGACACTGTCCCACCCCTCAGAAATAGCCCATTTCTCTCAGACCCCTAAGAAATTTTCCAAAGATCAAAGGATGCCGACACAGCCACCCCGTCAGTAATAACTTTCAACGCCCCCTCGGAAAATCTCATCGATGAGGGGTGTGGATATTTAATGGAATGGCCCATAACTTGGGAGTTTTTTGAAATGCAGATAGCACAGTTTATGGTTTTTTAGTGAACATATTGTACACGGCAGTTTTAAAGCTAATGCGTTTTACTATCAAACAACAATAAATAGAAACAGCTGATGCAAAATAGGTGCTGCAATCACATACAAAACATACAAACTGCTTCAAAAATTTCCAATGCCAAATCAGGTAAAAAACTAATGACATTCTGTCAATCAACTACTATTCTTTTTATATGAATACACGTGAAATGTCTCATATATCACTATGATTGATTATCTTATGAAAACTACTATATAATATATATATATGGCCCATACAAAGATAACGTAGTAAAACTATTATTAATAAAAAAAGCGTCCCTATTAAAATAGATTGATAGCCCTTTTAGAAAATCTCTCTGCAACCAAGGATACTACAGAACTGCTCTGAGCAGCTTAGAAGTACAGTGCTAGCATATTTCATTAATGAACTCCACTCTATCTTTTTTTTAGTCTACAAAACTTTCACATCTATAAAACAAGAACTTTTTTTTGGACTATATACAGACCCAGTTGTACTGCAAAACATTTTTTTCAGGCTATATTCTTACCTACTGTACATTATCTATCTCCATATCATCTAAATATTCATCAACACTACTAAATATCTTTTGCATCGACATGATTTAGATTCAATTTAACAGTTTCAGAATTAAAACAATTATTGACACTGTCATAAGTTAATTTTTCTATCGAATAACAAAATGCCTTCATTTGGTCAAAAAAAGCTATCTGTGCAAGCCAAAAGGAAGCTTTTTCATCTACTGTACTTCAAATATTTTCTTTCCCACCATTCACTTCAGTATCTGTACAAGTACTTTTCCTTTTTACAATTCCTTAGCCCTTCAGACTAACCAACAACCAAGTGAAGAACTGTAAAAGCTGCCAAGATGGCGTCGAGGCTCAAAAATGCGAATTTTAATAATTTTGTGACACAGCTTTACCAATTTATTAACGTTTTTCTATCGCAATGTTTTCTTCAAAAACAGTAAACCTGACGAGACTTTGCCTCAGCTCATCATCTTGAGAGAATGTTGTGTTTGATTTACGGTCAATCTAATGCACTTTGATCACTGCATGAAAGAGAATATTTGAAGGCTGAAAAAAATCCCTGTAAAGTTATTTAAAACTAAGATGACAACTACGCGCTTGTCTCAGTTTTTTAAGCAATATGATTTCAATTTGTCAACGGAACTTTAAAAAGCTTTTTACAGCACATTAAGGTAATCAAAACTACAGAACCACATGATCTGTAGCTACAAAAATCCTGATTGACGGTTAATAACAATTAATCAATCAGCAGGAACAAATGCAAACGTTTGGTGAGTATCTACAATCATAATTATACTCACACTTTTCCAAGTCTGAAGTAACTTAAAACCAAAATGTTTACTTAGAGTTGGAACATAAAACTATAGACTTCCCGCTTGGAAAGTTTTACCCTTTAAGCCTAAGTGTTATAACAGCCTTATTCAATACAAATGGCCAGCCAAAAATATACAAGAGACTTTTGTAATAACAAGCCCCTTTGAGATACTGATCTTTCACTATTGGTAGCCAACACATATCAAAGTCAGACCCAAAGTTTTCAAAATTACAAAATTTCCTGATTCTAGTCACAAAATGGTTTGTAAAACTCTAAAAAAGAAACCCATGTATAATCCAAACCATCCATCCAAAAAATTCCAAATGGAAATAATGGTAACATACATGGCCATTTATATGAACAAATACAGTGTTATAACAAACCATGAACAGTTTCTAAAGAGTACAAAAAAACCTACATCAAACAATGCTCTATCATGTTTTGATGATTAATAAATTCACTTCTCTGGACCTCATGAAAATAATTCACATTTTTTTTACAAACAGCATTCATATTAACAATTTTTTACTCTCCTCTGCTCCCAATGACTGGAAGGCATTGCTTTACACCTATGGCAAGACTTCCGTTAACGTTAGTGGTGTGTCCTCAGCATAATTATATAAATTCTGTCTGAACTATTTTTACTAATTAGGGTGTTTTTACGCATGGAAATAACCTAAATACTGCGAATGTACTTACTATAATTTGACTTTCCAAAATACTCTACTAATGCAATTTATAAATAAGATACTATAACATTAATATTATTCTAAAAGCCTTTAAAAAATTCTTTGCTTTGTACATGAATTAGTTGTAATATTTTATGCCAATGTATCTTTACATGTAGAACAATAACTTAAAATATGCCAAAACCACAACGCTTCTGTCTGGCTGAGCCACTTAATTTTGAAATCTCAGCTTTTCTAGTTGCCTTAGCTACAAATATCAAACATTACTGAACAGAACGAGATCAGAAGTTCCTGGTATGTCTTAAGATCCAGGAATCTAATTCATTCTGTTATGTAACATTGCTCATTACCATATCTCTTAATGACACTCAAAAACCAACACAGCCACCTTCAGTGTAACAAGTGTCCTACATGAAATTATTTCGGAAGCAGTATTTGCAATACAGGTACTCTCAAGGGAATGCCAATTTTACTTCGAAGGCACAGAATGATTTCTGAAAGGTACATGGTCCAGGTAGAAGACTGAGTTGCTTTTTGCGGTAAGCCAGTCCAACTGCTTCTTTCCTCCATTTAGTTTCCTATTTAAGTTTAGTTCTAATTTAAACAACTGAACACTGACATGTAACTTCACCACACCACTAATTGGGTAATCATAAAAGGTGGATTTACATCTTGTGAAGGATGAATCCTATATACTAGCCAGGGACAGACTTCAATGTTCATTCGCTTGATAGCTTGCAGTGCCCTCATGTTGATATCCTAGCAGACAAAACTTCCATTGACTCTGCCGTGTTATTCACTGGGAAGAAACTCCTCTCTAAAATAATCAACAAAAAATAACTTATTAAGTTGAAGTCTACCTGTTGAATGTTGAAATTAAATTCCGGTTGAAATTTTTCAAAAATTGAGAATCAATCAAGGACAATAATAATTTTTTTCATCTGAATTTACATGACTTCATTGTAAACTGTAATTAATTTTTGTTTGCCCATGAAGTACTTAGGAGTTCTTCAGAACTTGTTTAAACGTGTCCAGAAATGTTACAAATGTTGGTTTTTGAGGAAAGTAAAAACTGGAGTAACCAGAGAGAAACCTCTAGGAGGAAGGGAGTGAACCAACAACAAACTCAACCCACATTTGGTGCTGATGCCAGGACTCAAACCCAGGCCTCATTGGTGGGAGGTGCATGCTCTCACCACTATGCCACCCTGGCTCCAAATATCATTTTGACCAAATACGTGTAACGTAGCCAACTAAGCCCAACTTGAAAAGCTTGACTGCGGCAGTTCCCTTTACACTGACAATAAATCTGCAAACTCTTAATTAAAACAAGGTGAGTGTAAAATGTACCTGACACCAACCTTCCAGCATCCCCTCCTCAGGGTTCATCCCACCAAATCCAGTCACCATCTGGTTGTATTCTGTTGAATCCTCTTCAGAAACACTTGCACCACTGGAGACAGGTGCCACAGGAACTGATGACGGCCAGCGGGTGGAGATGCTGCCCCTTATCGTGTTCCCGGGTGTGGTAAACAGACCCATGGGTATTGACGGACTCACAGCAGGTACACAGCCAGGCGGCAAGTTTGGATAACTGAAGACATGCTGGTTACTGCTGTGATTGCCATATGTTGTTACTGCACTATTTGGGGTGTTTGTTGGGGACTGAAAATAAAAGCACATAAGGCTGTTTAAAAAAGTTTATTTCCTTACGACTCTACCAGTTTGTTTGCCCAAGGCTACAAAATACTTGTCTTAATCAAGCGAGCATGAATTGTGACTTGCTCTTCAGGAAAACCTATTTTACCAGGATGAGCAAACAGGACGTTATTTAGACCTTGGACCCACAAGCATTAAGTCAGTTTTTCAGATATCAGTTTTGGACAGGAAGAATAGATGACATCATGATGCCATTACAAATCCTTGGTCATGTTTGTAAATAGCCAACTTGTTCGCCTCCTGCCAGTTGGGATTCTTAACCTTTTTATGCTCAGTGGAATTTGTTTGATTCATTATCCATGAAAAGATTCATAAGGGGAGAGGATAATAAAATTAAGTATTTAAATTTTTTTTTAACTTAAAAGAATTGAATTGCTTCGAAAATTTACCTGGATAATCTGCACTGTAGTATTTAGAGTAATTCCAGAAGGAGTGCTTGTCTCATTTGCACTTGTAGACACTGGAGACTGTTGCTGCTGGTGTCCCGGAGAATTCCGTGGATCTGTTGGCATGCTGTTCCCACCAGTACTTTGTATAATACTGTTACCACTTTGTGATCTTGTCAAAGGTGGAGGTATTACTGCAGACGTTCCAGGATTAAAATGCCTTCCATTTGGTGCTGAACTTGATCTCGGCCGCTCCAGAAGCTGGATATAATCACTAGGTATTGCGCCGGTCCGTGATGGGGCAGAACCTTTGACATAAACAAAAACAAAAAATAAGCATGAGTCCAGACTAATATCAGAAAGCTTACACAAAAGGACGGCAAATTGTTTGTATGTGACAAACATGACACAGCTATTACATGCATGTTTTTTCCTAGACCTCAGATTAATTTAGTGTGTTCTGGTCTTTTACAAAGAGATCTGTTTAAAGGAAGGTGAAGTATGGCAGAAATTTTTTTCAAACGAAATTGTCACACAAGGTTTGCCATCTTCTTTTCTATGCCACCGATGTTAACTGCAGAGTTTGCTACTATCTTATCATTCTTGAGTAATTTCTCAAATTTGATGAAAGAACTTTAAGAAGCATGCAAAGATTTTGGAAGTGATTTCAATGCTTCAAAGAATATCAATGGTCTAAAAGTTTAAGAATGAGTTTATTTAGAGCATCTGAGGAAAATACAGCTTACCTACAGCAGGCATATGAGCATTTGGCATTGGTAGACGAAATGCAAACCCCTGCTGCTGAAAGTTCATACCAAACCCGCAACTTGAAGGCATATGACTCTTAGCCGATGCTAGCTGCATGATAAATGGCGTCTCATTCATATTGCAGTCTCTCATTGGCCTGCTGTGTGGCTGATGTGTTTGACCACCGTACGAAGTGACTGCAGGTGAATGGGATTCATTCATGTTACAACTGGTTATCACAGAATTGTGATTTTCCATTGCGCTGTACCCTGAACAGTTTTGTTCCGGCTTGATCTTGGCAGGAAATGGCACCATTGGGGAATGGATAACACTGGACCCTGAGCACAGAGCAAATCAAATTTAACCTTGAAAGATTCTTTCGTACTTTTCTGAGGTGAACACCCTTTGTTTAATAAAGGCAGCAATAAATTTTTCAAGCACAGTAATTTAAGGTAAGAGGATGTATATCAAGCAAATTCATCTTGTGTGATCATGTCCGTAATTCTCATGACCACTCTGTTTTACAAAGCATTGATATTACAAGGAGAAATTTGATGCTGATCACTCTTAGGGCTTAAAGGGTTAAGACAAAAACAAGGGGCACTTTTTTAAAGAGGGAGTGCATTTATAAAGACAACTTGCTAGCTCTGCTGTTATTTACTATCACTTACAATTTTATTATGATTGGCATTAGGTTGTTTAACCCTTTAAGCCCCAATATCCACAATACAAACTCTCCAAACTAGTCTCTATACATTTCCTTATGGAATAAGTTGAGAGAATTTGGTAGATAATCAAAGCATTTTCTCTTAGGTGATTATTTCATTTTTTCGCACAACCTTTACTCTTGATTGTGTATTGTGTATTGTTAGGAGAAAATTGATGTTTGTCACTTTTGGGACTTAAAGGGGAGAAATTAGGAAAACTAACCCGAGTCTACGTCATTTTGCCAGTTAGAGCCTTGAGATGAAAAGCTCGCTGGTGACTGTACATAAAGCCCTGTACTATCCCTGTCGTCGTCATCACAGTCTTCATCCACAGACGAGACTGAGCTAATTGTCCGACTCCTTTTCCGATACCTAGGGTCAAATGTTTCTGGTCGTGGGTGAATGTTTAGTGCATTCGGAAACCGATGTTCAAGGCTTGAATCACCATAATTATTTGGACTCTCCAGCTCCGATAAGATAAGACCATGTGACGACCCAACACACTTGATGGGTGCTAGAGGAAAAAAGCAAGACTGTTATGAGGAAAAAGAACAACAAATTGGCCAATGGCTGACCAGTACATCCCCAGCAGCAATCTAACAAACCATTGTGGGGCAAATTACAGCCCCAGTTCCCTTTTCATTACTGAAGTGGCAAATTAACGTGAAAAGTGGTTCCAAAATAAATATTCATGATCTCTCTATGAAAGGTAGCTAAAAGGTCATACTTTTATTTTTGAGTCTGTAATTGAACCCTAACCGTTGTATTTACCAAACTTTCAGATACTGACCAGTGGCGTTAAAAAGTGAAGCAAAAATGAAATAAACAAACAAACAAACGGAAGAGAGGGAGAGAAGGAAGAGTGCTAAAAACATGCCAACTTCTACATTTCGTACGTCCATTACTAATTTTTGAGAATGCATTGAGGTACAAAAAAATTTTTTATATACACTATATAAAATGTATGGCCACACTTTCTTTATGTATTTTAGTTTCATATTATACAGTGTATCAATTTTTAGAACATTTTTAAAATGAACCTCTCTAGCTTGAAAGATTATGCAAACACTTTCCACACCTTTGACTTTAAATAAGGGTGGATTCATTTGCAACATACAAATATAGCTGTCGCATTTGCCCATTGGAATTTTTTTCTTACAAGCAAATACAACAGCTGTATGCGCATATTACAAATGAATCCACCATAAATTATTGCTATAGCTATTAATGGCCTTGATATCATGTGGCACGAAATTTTTGCGGGTTTTTATTTTTGCACTTTTTCTAACGGTCCGCAAAAATTAATTATTGCAAATATTTTTCGCGGAAAAATTTACTCCAGAGTAAATATTCCCTAACTCAAACTCGCTACAAAAAATACAGTACTAAGAAATTGTGTCTGTTCAACTACAACTTGTCTGAAAATTTGTAATTATTTATTATCTCATTACACGTACTCAGTAAAAACGAAAATATTATCAAAGATTTGTCCAGGACTTTCTGAAATCGCGAAAATTTATTCCCAGCAAGAAAAACCAATCTGTCCTAATCGCAAATATTAGTTCCCACAAAATACAAAAAATTGCCAATCTGCAAAAATAAACTCCTGTAAAAATTTTGTGCCACACGGTACATACAAAAAGCACGTTTCCAATTAAGAATGACAATAAAATTGGCTCGTGTTCAGTTTAATATGTCAAGTGACTTGCAATTAATATAGAAATCACTTTACAGTTCACCTGCTTCATGTACGTGTATTACAAAAAAAATTGAAATGTCATGTGCTAGTAATGATAAAGCTAGCTAGCCTGTGCTTTGGACAATTCACTTCTAAGATGTTCTAGAGTTCACCATTTCAGTTCAGTGTACTATTTTAGCTTGTTTCCTACACTATTACTACTTTGAAGTAAACATAACAAAAATAAAGGATTGGATATAGTTAGTAAAGAGGACAACTACACTTCTTTCAGTCCTAGAAAGCTTTCAAAATATAAAAACTGTGAGCTGAGGATGCCCAGCCTTTTTGGCCTTCCTTATCCTCAAAAGATTTTATTTCTACAGTTCATGTCGAAAGTAAGCTCTTTTAAAACACATGACTTAAGACTGAAAATCATGAAGAGGAGATAGTTTTCTCTAAACTTTACTATATAGTGACATTTAATTTCCACATGCAGTGTATGTACAAAAGTATTGAATAAAAATAGATAAAATTCTGGTTAAACAACACACAATGTCATAATTCAAGTAATTCACATTCTGATTATAAAACTTTCATTTCATTTAAGAATCATTGCACGCCACTCAAAAGTTTTTCATGCACCCAGATCTGTTTTAAAATTAAGATAAACTTCCTTATGTGCTTTAAAATTGCAGTAAGAATAAATTCTGTACAGATTTACAGCACGTTAATTTTTTTGACCTTGCTTTCCATATAGGCACAGTGCAACAGAGTTGAGTAGTATGTGTAAATCAACAATATGTACACAATAAGACGTGAAAGCTACTTCATGATGTGTTCTCATGGCATAAAGCACTGTTTGTTTTTCTGTACCGAAAGGGTAGTCCTGTTTTCCTGGAGCGAAAGTTCCAAACCAAAATTTGAGTTCCACTTGTTAGCACCCATCATTGATACCAACTTTGGGTTTTCATGGCCATTTCTTGAAGGAAAAGGAACTGAATTTTTCTTTCTATTTGCCTCAACCATGAACCAACTAGGTTGCCCATATAAATGAAAGATATATATATGACAGGAGTTTCTTTCCTCTTTGTATCTGTGTAGGCTGTACAAAAGTTTAATCCTGTATGAATCTCAAATCTATGGCTACATTAGTTAAAGGTACTTACTTCTGGCATAGTTGTAAAGCTCTGCTACTGTAAACACGCCAGATGAAACCAAATTCTGTTCTGTAAGAACTAAAAAGAAACAATGAAAAGAAGTTACACACTTTACTAAACTAGGAATTAAATGTACTTTGGTTCAGTTTACACATCTTAAAAACTGACAAATCATGTAATATTATGAAAAATATGTTTAACACTCATTTGTGGTGATCTGGTAGAAATTCTAGAAGAAAATATTTATCTAGCTTAGTTTATAGCCTTAACCCTAAACAAAATTGAAATGAAAGCATATTTAGGCACCCCCCCCCCCCCCCCCCGCCGCCCCTCCAAAAAAAAAAATTCATATTCCTTATACTGTATATACTGTGTACTTTTGTCTCTCTGTTTGCTCAATGATAATAATATCCCTACAAGTACAGTTGCACTTTTTTTATGTGGACAGAACTAAGGATAATATTATTTATGCACATACTATTTTGCAGCTGGGTGCAAGGAACTTTCAATTACTGAAAACTTATACCATTATGTAATACATGCACTAGTTTGAGAAAGAATAAGACTTGCAGAGATATACTGCAATGACTTTTAAGAATCCTCTTTCTTTCATGCAGTGCAAGGTATAATTTACTTTACACTGTGATAGCGTGTACATTCAACATTCCAACAGTTGTAAAAGAGATGAAAAACAAACACTTAGACAAGATTAGTGGAGAAATGCAAGTCTGCTTCTTATTTTAAAAGAACAATCGTGAATTTCAATAGGAAAAATCCTTATATTTTTCAAGTACACATATTTTCACAATTATTTGCATCCTTAAACTCTTTGAAATATTAATGGCTTATTTCAACACAACATGAATCGCATTGTGACATTTCCTGTCAAAAGAGCTGGTATTGGTTTCTAAACTGTCAAAACTTCCAAGTTCAAGAGCAAGGAGAAGTGTTTACATCTTATTTGTCACTTTTTGCATGGCAAAATCTCGACTAGGTATAGAATTCCAGCTGAAAATAAGGAAACTCAGAATTTGAATTTCACTAAGGACAAATTATTTGTAATTTAAGCTTGCCTGCTTGTGCTATAAAAAGCAAAGTATCTTATCTGATTAAGTTTCACACCAACTTAGCAAACAAGCATAAATAAGAATTTCAACCATAAGAACTTCATGCATTTTCCTGACCTGAAAAAAAACTATTATGCATGCTACAGCAGTTGTCCAATGTAGTTTAGGGGTGAATCAAGTGTTACAACATTAAAAAAGTAATGATTTGATATTAAATAAGTTTCTGGTTCAAATAAAACAACTCAATGCATGACTCTTTTAATTCTGAAATGTCGTACTAGCTGTTTTTCCTCTGCATAATAAAAAATTGTGAAGTGTGACATTTAAAAAATAACATGGCAACACCCAACATAAAACTATGTGACAGAACAAGTTTTTTAGCCTCATTGTCTCGAATCCTTGAAATTTTAATCCACCTTTATTTCCTCCTCGAAAGAAAAATGATTCCTGCCAAGAATTCAGGCTTAAAATAAACCATGTTGACAATCAAACAGCTACCATATCTTCCTGTATCAGAGAGAGACTTGTGCAGTTCCTCTTTTGTAGTCAATGATGAGTATTGTACATCGTGTACATGCCACAATAATTATATCTTTTCACCTCACACTGCTACATAAAATTCTGTCAATATTACTACCTTAGGAAATTACATCAAACTGCAAGATAGTAAAGTTTGCCTTATCTTTCATCCAAAATACTCTATAACAGCTGTGAAATATGCAAGCTAAGAAAAACATTTGTTGTGTGTATGCAATCATGTTCCAGTAGATATGATGATGTAAAATGCTTGGTATGCTGCACAGATATTTTCTTATTTAAGCATTTTAAAAACACGACCCAACATTTGAGTTTGGAAAACATGTTTTGGATACATCAGCATCTATCATTAGTTCAAGGATGTATACAGAATAGGGGTAGTATATAAGTGTAATGAACAAAGATTGATAATTACAAACAAAGAGAACAAAAAGGCCGATTACAATGTTGCGTAACAGTTGCATTAAATACAACACACATTTAAGAAAAAAACAACACGTAGTTACAACATTACATCATACTTTTTACAAATGAAAAACCGTAACTGGGAGTAAAAATGACATAATACTGACATTAACATGTTTTAGCTGTTCATTCCAATTCTCCAATCTTCTCCAATCTTCTTATTTTAGTATTGGCACTTTCCTTCACATAATCGTCATTTTTTGATGGAGGAAATAATTTCTGTTGCAGTTGGCTTTTTTACCAAAAATTTCACACAACTCAACAATAATAATATGCAACTACAAATTGCACGTTGATAATATTTAATTACTTACATTTTGAAAGTGAAAAATGCAATGTGATTTTCAATGAGGGAATACCTCAAATAGACATATACAGACAAGACAGTCTACACAGAGTAATTTCTTTTTTTAACATTGAGGATACTTGTTTACAGTTGAAAAAAGAAGTCCATGTAGAAAGAGATTACACATGTACAACCAAAGCAAACCGTCTGTTGTGTTTGCAAGAACAGCTTAAAAAAGAAAATAAACACTTTCAAACTTTGTACAAAATTTTGCATTTTTCAAGCAGGATTAAAAAATATGGCATTGGGACCTCACCACTGAGGTCAGACTACAGACCACGGAATTGATGTATTAAACAACATTAAAAGAAAGGAGACAACCTGCTTCATCAAACAATCACTGCTTCCTATAATCATCTGACAACTTGTGCAATTTTTTCTTAGTTCATGAGCAGAAGTAAA
Source organism: Porites lutea (assembly GCF_958299795.1). Classification (NCBI taxonomy): domain Eukaryota; kingdom Metazoa; phylum Cnidaria; class Anthozoa; order Scleractinia; family Poritidae; genus Porites; species Porites lutea. The sequence continues at coordinate 23,686,190 of NC_133212.1, forward strand.
TGTACATAAAACCTCTACTCTAAGTGCACATGCATGAAATAATTTCAAAACCAAGTATTGATTAGGACTTAAAATTTCTAACTTTTATTAATTGCTTTATTAGTATTTTCATTTACCAGCTTTAATTTTCTCTCCAGTAAAATAAGAAATGTTTCTTTTTAAAAATACCTGTAAAAATTATACAATAACCCAAAAATGGATGTTTCAAGAACCTCATTAAAATTAACTTCAATTGCTCCACAGTAGCTCTGACTGTTCTAGCAAACAAACAACTCGACCAGGAACTTTTTCAATCATTTCATATATAATTGGGTGAAGTTGCCAGAAATGCATGATATATTGTCTTTGAACTGAACGAAAATTAGATGTGATTATGCAATTGGCATGCATGCCCAAACTTTGATGGCTGGAGAGTGTTTAAAATTAGGTCTTTTGCAATACTAACAAGGTTAAACTTATTATCTTAACATTATTTTTTCATAACTTTTTTCTGAGACTGTCAATGAGACTCACTAATGTTTATGATGTACCGACTTGCTGTCATAAACAAAACTGTGCCTGTTTAAATGTGAACAGTCCTTTAACTTAAAATTCAGATTCAGAAGTTTTTCAAACACATTTTTTTACTACTGCAAAGAATGACTGAACTGGAATGTTAAAACCCAGCTCCAATGGTGACCCAAATCCAATTTCTCCCAACAATAACACTGTCTGATCAAACAGACAGGTCATGAGAATTGATGGAATGATCACCAAAAGATGGAATGTTGCAGGGTGCAAAGAAAGTCATTTTTACAGCTTTCCATTCGGGCAAGCTGAAACTAACATTTACTGGCCCAAACATCATTTCAACTAGCCCCAAAAACGTTTTGATGAGCAGATTGATTTCACAGTTCTTCTGTAATTTGAATTCCTCAAAACACTTCACTTGCCTGTCGGGCTATTAAATAACAGAATTCACTAGCAAATAATAACAGAATTCACTAGCAAAATCCGCTAGCCCCGGGCTTTCGGATACTACTTTCTTTGCACGCTGATGTTGTGATGTTAGAACAAATTCTCTCAAGCAGGACCATAAGGAATGTATGAAGAACAGTGTGGAGAAGATGCACGTTGATTTTGGGAGTTAAAGGGTTCATTTAGAGCAGTGACATGTGTTTTAATAGCAAACAACAGATATAATGGACAGGAGTGAACATGCTTAATTCTTCTGCTCTTTTGCAATAAGCTCAAAAAAAGGCACTGATTTCACAACTCTTACAGTAGAATCTGATCAAACAAGCACAAGGCAGCTTGTTTACGGTTTTGCATGTACTACAAACATTTAAACATCTTTCACATTCTTGAACCATCTTACTGCAAAACACATGCTGAGGTCAGATTATGTCATTAATCCCCAAAAGCCACTTTAATCTCAACTACTCTACCCTATTTATCCCCAAAACAATGAAAATGCCATGTTATGAGCACTAACAGGTATGGGTATCAATACATAAAATGAATGTTAAGCTAAATCTTGCAGTCTAAAACACTACGATTTCATATTTTGAAAGGGTGTTCATTTTAAGCCACGACCTTGACTCAACCCATAAACCACCATCTATTGTTTTACCATGTCAACCCACTATCTCTCACACCCTTGTGACATTTTACAAGACAATAAGTTGTCAAGTCACTTCCACAACAATAGTTTTCACCAATTGCATTATTTTATTACTAGGACTTCCGTCAATCAGAGTGGGTTTCAGGACAAAATTAATGTTATTCTTGGGGTAATCTTCTGAACCCAGAAAAGAAGAAACTAAGAACTGGATAGAATGCAAAGGCGTGAAACTACAGCAAAAAGGTCCAAGAATGATGAAAGATGTGTTGTACTCCCACATGAAAAACAATGTCACGACCTTGCAAATTATTCTAACTCAAAGAGTTGAATTTCACTTTGAAGGAATTCAAGTAAAAAGGATCAGATCACCAGGTCACGTTAAAGACAACCACAAAAACATGTCTCTAAAATTCATCTCATTTCACGACCAGAAAAAAAAAACAATAGATTGTTACAACCAGCAGTAATGAAATGTACATCTCTGATTGTTCGTCCCGTCAACTATATGTATCTGGCTATATTGTACAAGTGCCTTTTTTTTACTTAATTATGAGTTCGAATGATACGACACGGCTCAATTTCCTCTTCAACCCACACGGTACAAAGTGTATGCATTATAAACTAGGAACACAAAAAATATCCTTTTACCAGTTAATGAATTAGATGCATCTGTCAATGCATCACGATCATGATTCTGCACGAAAATTGAATAATCTAGAGCTCAGCTTCTAAAAGTGCTTCACAATTAATTAAGGCACGTTTACATTTTAGGAGGAGTTTTATACTTCAAAAGCGGAAAACACATTGTAAATAAGCCTTCCAACAAAATTGATACTAACAACAATAGAGAGAATGTCACAAGTTACTTGTCGTGGTAAACGGAATGTAAGCATTTACCTGAAGCGAAATAATATAAATATGCATAAACATGTTTTATCAGTCAAGTGGTGTTCATTAAAAACCGAAAGGATGCAAGCTCTGCCATTTTGCTCCTCTCAACATGAAGAATTTAAGTCGACCGTACATTGCGAAAGAGAAAGACAATTCCTGACAAAAAATAGCAAAGTTAACTATCAACACCATTATTCCTTTAGCACGTTACTGCACAAACAAAGATTAATATGAATGTCATGGAACGTGAATTGCCATCGACCCGCGAAAACTCAAGGTGAAATACGAAACTGATCGATCTTGTTTTCTCCGGCTCCGCACGAACTTTTAAAGGTTTCGTCGTGTGGAGGCGAAAGAACAATGCATCATATGTTTACTAAACCAAACCTGTTTTATGTAATCGGTATTACATGCTGATAACACGCGCTGGAATTTAGTCGGTTAACTCTGAAAAGGAAAGTCCGTCACGATTTTTAGCGGGGGAAAGGAACTATCCAGTATGCGTGTGCAAAACAACCATCTCATTCCACGTGGAGCCCCGAGGGGTTCACTTTATTTCACGACGACTTATAAAGCGAACACAAATAGAGTGCTTGGTTTTTACTTCCAAAACAATGAAACGTGGTACTGCAAGCGAATAACGCAACGAGAACGAAAACAAAAGCCGAATGAGGGAATTAATTTGGATTGTTAAAATGCACGCACGTGTCATAACAAAACAACAACAAGCGAGTATTTGCGCTTAAAAAAGGATACCTTCGGTAATTGCTGTCAGTTCGCAAAGTACACGTAATATCTGTATTTTTCACTTTAAATACATATGCGAACAGGTCCTACAAAGAAGACATTAAATATTTATACTCACTTTGATGAGATTCTGGATCCGCAGAACTTCGCACCGGACTGTTGGAATCCTGCTTGTGCTCTGCGAATAAAATTTAAGGAAATAATTGTGGTTGAAGTTAGACAATAAAACAGGCGGTAGAAGGATCCCGGTCTGGTTTGAGTAATAAAATGATTAAATTACACACCCAAAGAACTTAAACAGTTTTCGATTTTAATAATTAAAGAGAAACATAGCACCTCCAACTTGTTGATAGGAGAGAATAGCAAGAGTTTGGCAAAATTCATCTTCGTTGGTGCAATGTTTTGGCACTGCAGCAGCTGGCCATGTCTGTTGTACACTTGAACACAATAAACTATCCAGTAGAAGAGCAATTCTTACCTCGATTGCACATGAAATTAGCCAGAAATAGATCGAGTTCTCGCACTGTCACTGTAATATGGTTGGGCAGAACGCAGAGTGTTTGGTTTTGGCAGTGTTGTGACTTGCCTAGACGTTCACCGTCTGTGCTTTCCAAGGGTATGCCTCGGAACAAAATTACCATTACTAAGTCCAGCCTCCACACTTTGTCTGCTTGACGGAGGCAGTCTATTCGTCTCATTTTCCCCTTCTGATCGGGGTTTGAAATGACGCAACGGCAGGACGAGCCGAGTTTGTTTCCAACCACCGACATCACGAAGTCCTCTCTGCATTCTTGACGAATGTCCTTTCGCAGCTTGGCCAGAAGCCTTGAGGCCCATTTCTGCTTCACTTCTGGAGCTTCAGCATCGAGCTCCTCTTTGCATCTGCGTTCCTCTTCTGGAGTCATTCGCACCTCATGTTTTTTGTAGTGCTTTCGCTTTCTGGCTTGCAAATTAAACCACGTATAGGCGAACGACTTAACGTGTGGCAGCAATGCTTCGATGAATGAGTGAATTTCATCCTGGAAATCGAACAAGCCGGGGTTAGTCATTTTAACAAAGTCCACAAGAGATGTACTCTCGCCGCTAACCATCGTGTCAACCGCTTTACCCCGTGCACTGAGGCCCATCTGAGGACATGATAGATTTTTTTCTTCCAATCTACGCACTCTGTTTACTTGGTGTCATGCGTGTCGAAAACGCAAACCGTTTGTCTATCATGGCACGATCAGCCAATCAACGCTGAGGTATATAACAAAAGGAAACAAAAGCTGTCAAGTGTTGACCATTGAAATACTGCGGCAAAATGGCGCCACCGGAGCGGAGAATTCAAACTTCAATCTCCCAGCCCGGACGCAAAAGATTTTTCTGTAAACCTAGACGCAAAACCTGATGACACACTCATCATTTCCACACTAACTTCCGTATCATTAACAACAAGTAATTGACAAAATGATAATTACATAGTAATTATAAGAATTTATTTTTCTTGCTCCAGCGCATGGCTCGAAACTGAAAGATTTTGTTGCTTCAGCTTTATATATCCGCATCTGCACATTGCTGTTACATAACCCACGATGATTTTCATCTATTTGTTTTCTTTTCCGGAAAAAGAACAGCTACGTAAAGAAGCAGGTAAATATTTTGAGTAAAGATCGCGAGGAATTTGTTGCAACCACAATTTCCTGAGACAAAACCTTTTCAAACTTTCTGAAACAATTTTGATGGACAGATGTGAATTGTCAGGCGCCTTGCGGTCGTAACTGGTCATATTGTGGTCGTATTTAAGACCTTTTAGAAAAATCCTCACTTATCAGGTTGACTTCCAAGGACGAAGTTTTTTTTTAGTTTATTTTGTGGCCTGCCTAGTCACGAACTTATCGAAGGTTAATACCCCCATTGCAAACACCTTTAATATGCGATTAAAACCTAAAAGTGCAAACGTCTTACTTTAGAGCCTGACACCCAATGAAAAAAAAAGGGAAAACAGCAAAGTTTGTAGAGTGCCTCTCAGTAGCTGTCATCCAGTACTATCGCACTTGAAGTTTCATGTACAGACCCCTAAAAAATGAACTTGGACGCACGACACTTGTAGAAATTGAAGATTCTTTGGTTAAAGGCCGGTGATAACAAGATCAAAGTGTTACAATTTACGATTAATAAACAAAAGCATGTTTGCGGAGTCAGAAAATAGCTTTTGATAACAATTTTGTATTAAACGAAAAATAAGTTAAAAGTCAATCGGAAATGACGCCTTAGTTGTTCAGAGGTTGTTATGGAGTGGTGTTATTTTGACGATCTTTCTTAACGCACCCGGTTATCAAAACACTTCTTTTAACCCTTCGCCAGCTTAACATTTCCTGTTTTTAAAAAACATCGGTCTTAAAATTCAATTACCATTGGATTCGTAACCTACGATACTTTTCATCTAGTTGTTATGGTCGTGTTTCTCCTGATAAGAATACATCAGTGACATAAACATCATTCAATATTAAATAACGTAATCAGCTTGTTGAAGTTCACTTCAAGAGCAATGATATGCTCAAACGAAAATGAATCATACGCGCACGTCAGCTTTCTAGGCTGTCACGAAAACATGTCGAGCTAAATTCTCCCAGAAAATTCACGAGCGCAGTAGTAATTGATTTGTCATACTTCGTCAAGCCCAGCTTGCAAAACAATGGGAAAGATCGAAAGGCGGCTTAGCGATAATTGCCTTTGTATAATACCCTTACTGAGATCAGGGTAACATCGTCACGTATTGCTCTCTTAAGTCAGTCGAGAACAGGAAGTTTCAAGAAAAGACCGCGTGATGTCGTGGGTGGGGTCAACCTCTTGACTAACTCATGAAAAATACCCTTTTAAGAAAAATAAAAGATCTCCATTTCCGCTTTCAAAAAGGCGTTTCAAAGGAGTTAAAAACAATAGCTATCGCATCAGTTGGTCACACTGTTCTGTCGTTATTACAAAATGCTGCAGAACACACACTTAAGAATTTATATCCACTCAATGAAAGAAATACGAGTGATTAAACCAGATTTGCCACACAATGATGTGGAAACTCACTAATAAGGAGCGGGACATGTGCTAACACTCAATTCAGGGATGAAGCGATCCGTAAGGCGGACAACAAACGCAGCCATCAACAGGAAGTGGGCAGAGTAAAAAAAACTCAGAGATAGGATGGATTAGAAGGCCAAGCATCTAACCAAATTAGGTGCAACTACAAGGAGCTGCACCTATGATATCGATTCTTCGTTAACCACAAATCTAGGATTAACTGATGGAGAACAATAACCCAGAACAATCTTTTCTGTCTCATTCACGTCACAGGGAATTGTCATGCACGTTTTCATCGGTTTGTAGCTTTAGGGATCTGAATCTTAATATGCAAGAGTAACTTGTTTAAACGATTTAGTAAATAAACTTAATGCTCCTAACCACAAATGCCTTTAAGAAATTACGAAGAACAAAAGCTTAATTTTGAAAACAATCATAACAGGAACTATGTGGGTGTGTATTGTGATGTCAATTAAGTGGAAGTTAATCAATTCGGTGTTACTTCTGTTGTCCGTTATCAAGTCAATCTTGTAAGGGAAAAGGTCAAGCTGATTACAACAACACCCGCATTCTAGAAAAAAATAACTCCCATTTTGTGGGTGACAAGTGCGGATGATATAATAAAAAAAACAACTATGGTGGAGGAATTAAAGTGTAACTTGCACAAGACATTAAAAAAAAGCTTCACCTCTGAAAAAGAACTGGAAATAAAGGCCAAACAGTCATTCTTTTCTTATTCTTCTCATCACAACATACACACTGCATATCTTTGTCTACCATTTGGATACCTATGTCCCAGTGCTAGATCTCCACTCCCTGCCTCATTTCGTTAGTTAGTGTGTGTTAAGTAGTGGGCCACATTTGTCCTGACAGAACATCAGAAAAATGTTGAACAATACTTGGTTTGCAACAGCGTGACAAAGTGGCCATGTTGGTGGCCAATACAATAACATTTTTCTCAAGTAATTTACGTGAAATTGGTGTTTAGTTCCTAGAGGAAAGAAGTGCTTTTGTTCTTGACTACCAACATGGCTGCCGTGATGTCAGGTGCAAACCAGCAATGGACCCTTTCACAGTATTTTCAACTTTTGACATGGACCAGTTAGGGAAAATCCATCCATACCATTGGAAAGACCACCTTAAAATTAGTAAAATTGCCAAATATGAAAGTGGTACGTCTTAAGCGAGCGAAGATAGAACTCTGCAAAGTTAAGAAAATTAGCAGACGTTTGTATGGTGAGGGGCAAGATTGTGCCCCCACCAACATCTGTAAAATTTCGCAACTTTAAGGAGCTATACCTTTGTTAGTTTTCAACAAATTACTTTTAAACTTAGTAATTATACTAATATTATATTTTAAGACACTCTTTCCGGTGATGTCAACAGAATTTCCCTAACATGTGCATGTCAAAAGTTGAAAAAAACCTTGAGAAAGGTCTATTGCCTAATGGAGGGCTAATGAGGCAACCTGTTGGGCCAGCATGTTTTAATCAAAAGTTGCCAAATGGGCAATCAACATTTTCCAAGATAACATGAATGACAGTAACCTTCAGCAACAACTTGCTCAAACAGCAAAAGATTTTTTTAAAGTTTTCATCTTGCCCTGTTCATATCCAGCTAATTGAGGACAAGAGCTTGGAATTGGCAGGGTAGCTTCTGCAGAAACGCTCAGAAGATAAATAATCATAATCATAACAATAGCAATAACTATGCTAATAATATGACCAATAATATCTACCTCAACTGTAACAGAATACAAGTGGCAAATTCACATTAATTGGGTTACAAGAAAGCCTACTGGGCCATGTGTCAGACCAAAATGGATTACAATATACTAGTGAAGATTGGCATGAATATGCAGCTGAGAAAACATCACTGTGGCCGGTCACTTACAGAGGGCAAACAAATCAATGGTAGGTGCTCATTTAAAGCTGGTTTTCACTAGTAATGGAGTCAGAGTCTAAGTCATAATCAGAAGCATAGGATTTAACCCCAGGAGGGGTACTCCCTTATATAAGCCATATAAGTATCTGCCACCCTAGCCTGAATTTCATCTGATTGCTTCGAGTCGTTTTCTCCTCTCAGCAATGTCTGAATCTACCAGCCTTTAATGCTGTCCAGTGACGTCACTACTACCCAAAAACTGGGTAGTGATTTTGATTGGTTGATTGTCTAAACATTCAAATAATTATGTACCATTATGACAAATTTTAGCAGGATTGTCGCTTGATATTCAGCGGATCGCATCAGTGGCATGCTTGTGGAGTTCAAACATTTCGATAATCTTTATCATAAATAGCAAAATTGCCCTTGTCTTCGAAACTAAATTGCTAAATTGAACTGTGAATGAAGAATCATTGTGGTTTTTCATTTAGAGCTGCTTTGTGGTTTCCGCAGTGACTTTGTTTAAGCGAGGTTTCTGAGACCAATGTCAAGTTATTATTCAACCTTCTTGCCTAATAATTTCTACCATCAAGTGTAATGATTCTGTTAGCTTTTCTTTCTTGTTTCCTTGTTTTCTTTTCTCTTTGTTAAGGACCAATTCTTTTTAATTAAAGGAAATTGTTGTGTTTTTGAACAAAGTGTTCCGTGTGTGTATTTATTTCATTGCATGATTGCGCTGAGTTTGAATTACAGCTGGTTCAGAGTACTGCATGCAGTTGATAGTTTAAACATTAAATATGAATTACGATCCAAAAGAGTAAAGAAATTCTGTCAGCTGTTTTGTATTATGTAGACATTTCCAAACAATATTTCTTGGTTTGCCACTTGAAAATCGTGTTAGTTTTTGCATGAATTAACGTAAAGGAGAAGTGACGTCACTGGACGACATTAACCGCCAGTCAATTCAGATGTTACTGAGGGAGTAATAATGACTTGAAGTAATCACACAACATTCAGGCAAGTGCCACCCCAAGGGGTAGGGGTTTGCACTGTTTTGGTCTGAAAATGGATATAGACCTTTCCCATTTTGTTCCGGAATTGGGTATCACTTTCGAGGAAATACAGGAGTATTTCTTGTTTCAATTCCAGATGAGTATGAAAGAAAGAAAAAATGCCAATTTGAAATGAATTTTAAGAAATCTTTTTTGTTGCTGTTCTAATCCAAGTAATAATGAGATAATGTTTTAGGCAAGGTCTGAAAACGGGTGTGAAAAAAGACATTTTTTGGTCTGAAATAGGGACTTGGAGAACCAGGTGGTACATCCCCACCCAGAATTCCAAGGAGTACCCCCTCCCCCGGGACTTAACGATCTAGGGAAAACAGCATTCTGATTCCATCTCAAATTTTGATGGAGTCAGAGTCTGAGTCATAATCAGAAGCGTAGGACGTGACAATCTAGTAAAAAAATTGTTCTGATTTGGTCTCAAATTTTGCTTGCATGGGACCATTGCTTTCTTGTCTTGATGATTTTTGACCAGCCTGAACCCTCACCCCCTAGGGGGGAGGGCAGAGGGAGGTGGGGGAATGCTCTAGAAGTAGGCTAATGGGGATGTGATGCTGGATTGGGTCACATTTTCACGACTGACTTGACTACAATGGGGATGAATTTTCAGTAGAGTCAACAGAATGGGGTAGCACATTTTCGGGAAGATTTTTACTACATTAAGTTTAACAATGTGCAGGAGCCCATAACCCGCAGCGAGCAACTTCCATGATGCATTCGTGTCACAACATTGTCACGGACCAGTTTATTTTTAGAACAGTTTTGGCATGAATTTTGAATATCTTTTGTATTTTACAAACCATATATTTCACAAACCATGATATTTTTTGCCTTTTAATAACCTTTACTTTTCCTCTTTGATATGTTATACTTTGAATGCACTCATAGACATGGTGGAGATAACTATTTTCGTGGGAAAAAGTGCCCTAAAATGTGTCTAAAAATAAACTGGTCCATGAATATGCCGTGGCATAGGCCTAGTATGGGAGACGTGCACTCCGGGTTATTGGCTCCTACAATGTGTCAGTTCATTACAGGATGACCAAATTGAAAGGTTTTTTGGTTTATAAGATCTATGCATAAACAGAAGTGGCTGAGTAGGGATGAGTAGTGGAGATTCTATTTTCGTGGGAAAAAGTGCCTTAAAATGTGTCTAAAAATAAACTGGTCCACAAAACGCCATGACATAGGCCTAGTATGGGAGTTACTCACCCCAGCTTATGGGCTCCTACAATGTGTCAATTCATTACAGGATGACCTAGTTAAAAGACCTTTTAGTTTATAAGATAGATGCATAAACAGAAGTGGCTGAGTAGGGATTGCCAAAATTACATTTTTTCAAAGTGACTAAGATGGGGTGTACTGGCCACAGAATGGGCTCTAATAAGGTAGGGGTTCTGAGAGGCCAGCGGGAAGTACTCACCTGAAATTAACCCAAGTAACTGCTCCAGGACCCTTGCCCATTGGTAAGTGAGCTTAAAAAGTTACCGTAAAATTCCAAAAATAAGCCCCGGGGGTTATATTTTTCAAAGGCCCTTTTTGAGGGGCTTGTTTCTGGAGGGGCTTATTTATGGAGGGAAATATGCGTTTCAAAATTGATTGGGCTAGCCTTATAGTTGGAAGGAAATTTACCGTTTTTGCTTTGTTTTACTTTGTATTTGAGGGCAATTTCCAAGTACAAGCCCCTGGGGGCTTACATTTGAAGGGGCAATATAACAGAGGGTTTTTTGCATTACAAATTTGGGTGGCTTATATTTGGAGGGGTTTATTTTCAGAATTTTACGGTACTTTCCTAGCAAGAAAATCGACTCCCTAACTTGTCCTGAATGAGCTGATGGCACTTTTGTACAAAATTACCCTGCATTAATTGCAGTTTTGTTGGTGGTGGGGGGGGGGGGGGGGGGCAACGGTGAGTGATAAAAATGAAAAAATGAGAGGAGAATAAGGTGGAAACAACTATCAATGCCTACTTTTACAGCATCCCTGATCATTTGGGTGATCAGCAGACAAGACTGACAGCTACACAGGCTAGTACAAAATGTTTACAAGTATAGATTTACCCAAACAGGGCATTTCAGGGACCAAACAAAAGAGAACCTAAAGGGGAGGGGTGGGGAACATTGTTCTACTTACAGTGGAACCTTGATATTACAAAGTCCTCGGTATAACGAATGATTTTCTTTACCCCAGTAATAGTAAAATATATGAAAAATAACCTTGATATAACAAAACCTCGTTATAGCAAACAAATTTTGCCAGTCCCTTGGTCCTTAACCCTTTAAGTCCCAATAGTGATCAACATCAATTTTCTCTTAACAATATCCATATGTTGCCAAGAGGAATGGTTATGAGAGTTAATAAAATGATCACTAAAGATAAAATGCTCTGATCTGTTATATCAAACTCTCTCAACTAATTCTTTAAAGAAATGTATGAAGATCAGTATGGAGAATTTATATGTGGACATTGGGGATTAAAGGGTTAATTATATCAAGGTTCCACTGTATTGCTATAGTAATGTTTAAGCACCCATAACAGTACCGAAAAAAATATTTTTCAATGGAAACTACACACCTGTGAAAAAAATTCGATTTGAACACAGCATGATTTTTTAAAATTTTTTGTAATTATGTCCCAATTTGTTGTTATTTTGGCACACCATTCAACCAAGTTCAAAACTATTTAAATCCTTCTTTCCTCAGAGCCACATGCAGCAAGGGAAAAAGTAAAATTATGCAAAACAATGGTGAAAATGGCGAGGGATTTAGGCAAAAGGAAAACCTGGGACATCACAACTTCTTAAATACTGCTTATTAAAATAAACCATGGAACTAGCATTAGGCATTTTTCATAACGAATGTAAGTTATCCTGTACTCAAAATATTTTCATAAAGCTTCTGTTCTTTGTTTTAGATTTTGCAGATGAATTCTGGTTTTTAAAATTTTTTGACTTACGGGAGTGAATTTTGCCTCTGGTCAATAACAATAAAAACAGTTGTCTCTTTGTGAAGAAGGCCTCTATAATAGTCTTGTGTAGCAGAGATAACCTAGACTTTTAATGACATTATTTGAATTCTTTTGGCTAGACAGATTTAGTTTTTCTGCAAGAACCAAATCTCTACTTCTTTTCAGTGAGAAGCTAGTAACTTGGTACAATTTCCGTAAGTCAATCATGTACTTTCCTTAAGATTTTCAGCAATTATTGCTGCAAACCTGAATGAAAGTAAACAATTTCAGTTGAGATATAAAGAAAATTTTTAAATTTGATTTTTAGCTTTACTGCAGTTCTATTGATGTTAATCTTAGAGGTTGCAAAAAAAAAAACATTCAAGTAATCTGTTTTAAATTTCTGGGTTAATTGATGGCATGGATAATATCTTGTCTCTCAAGGCACATGCAAATATAAAATGGTCCAACAGAAATTTGTTGGAATGCAGAGAGTAGCTCAAAATCAGTGTGAAATGCACAAATATGTGAGAGAAAGAGGAAATTATGGGAAGAATCTATTTTGGGGAGTGTCTAAGGCCTATTTCAGAGGGGAGGGGGTGAATTTAAGTGGAATTATGGCATTTCTTTTGTATATGTAGGAAACTGTTTTTACAAAGAATATCTTTCTGATATCTATCTGATATATAAATTAAACCCTGAAATTTTCTTCAAGTCTAATTCTATTTCATTAGGTAAATGGCAAGGTGAAATCAGCAATGCATTTTTCATCTGATATATCGTGGAATAGGGCCAAAAACAGCAGTAGAATATTGCGCTCTTGATGTAGAAATCTGCTATATCTTTCATATTTTTCTATAAAATATCACCTTCAATTTGCCATCGTCAATGTCATCACCACAGAGGTAGTTGGATTTTGTAGTCAAAGTATTTCAAAAAATGATAAATCACTCTGCGTGGTTTTAATATTTACTTTTCTCCGAAGGGATGTGATCTTGTTACCATAAAATTAGGAAATCTTTGTGTACCTACTGCCCTCAGTATTTCTACGTTTTCCTCACTTGGCCAATAAATGTTTACTGAAGATGCATGCTTTTCGAGTAAAATTCCAACCTCAAAACTTACACTAGTGTTTCTTTATATAATAAAATAAAGAAAAACGAAAAGGTTTTGGAAAAATCTAAAAGGTTGAAATTTTGAATATGCTTATTAGGGTTTGAATTTTTAATTAGCAAAATTTCTAAAATATTCAAAATTTCTTGGCTTCCAACGGGGCCTAAGAGACTTGAATTCATGTGTGTTTAAAAGCTGCCTTTATGAACTAAGACATATAAATCCAACTACCTGCCACCTTTTCACGTAGCTTCGAGATTTTTAGCTTCGTGGGAAAAAGCTGATGTTAGGTTTATGAACTGTAAACGGTTGTTAAAAGAGACCTTTGTCGGGGCCTTTGATGTGAAACGAACAGCAAAACGGTCTGTCATGAATTTTCTGATTTTGTTGGAGGCAATGGACAATCTTTTAGTCAAGTTAAAAATAACTCTAAACAGAGACGTAAGATATAACGTACAAATTTGCCTCACCTTGTTCAACAACTCCCTTTTCAGTGCAATGAAAATTAAGAGACCCAACTAGATGACCCGGTGATCCACTTCGAAGACCTGTCGTTCAGAAGTTGAAATCTCGGGTGACTTTTTGTGAGTGAGAGTTTGTAAGCCACGGCAAATAAAATTTGTGGCAACTCCTTGACTTCAAAGAAAAGCTGAGGCTTTTGATCGACCATTTTTCTACGTGTTCCTCTTATGACCAGCCCGCTTATTTCTTCTGGACGAAAATCAAACTTTTACCCATCTGTCTCTAAACGTATGGCCGGCTGCCAAAAGGTAGGGAAACAAATCTTTTACCGGCTATGGGAGGGGTGATCATGACATTGCTAAAGTCGATATTTTTTAAAAAAAGATCATTGCTGTAATTATAATTTCTTTAGTTTTTTGTTTTGTTCTGATATACGACTAAAACTTGTAAAATTTAAACAGTGACCGAAAAGGACTTTCAAAAAAACACTCTTGAGGGCGATGAATCTCCAGTAGGGTAGGGAGGGGGTTTGTCTTTCGCTATCGCCATATGATTGGAAGCTCTCCAAACTTCACAGAAAAGAGCTCTTTCATGACTGTTTCATATCATAGTTGATATTGAATCAAAATTGCAGCTCTGACAATGTTATTTTTCATATATAGAGAGCAGAGCAGGAACAACAATGGGATCCTGTCACGACAAGAGCCCAGGACATTTCAAAAAAAATTTCCGAGTAGAAAACTTGTTTTCTACATGTATTTTCAGTTAAAAGCTACGGAATTGAATGCTTTCTTAAAATGAGAAATGGGAGTAAAACTGGAATTCGTCTGACACCGGTTCACGTCAAGCTAATGTAAGGACTTACTATTACGGTAGAAAATAGAACACAGTGGGAGTGCTAGGGGCGGGGGGTACGCCAAAATTAAAACACATCTTCATCATCTGAAAACTAATTGTACAGTTTTTTTCTAGAAGTGTAGGCCGCCTTGGTGTAAAATAGTGGACCGCACATTGAAAAAACAGGGCACAGGACACACTTTCGGGAACACTAAAATGTTTTATATCCATGTACTCTCGGGTACGTAGTTTCTGCACCTTAACAAGAGCCCTGGGAACGAGGCAAAAAATATCCCCAAGGTGTGACAGAAGGGGAAACAGACTTACCCTACCATAGAAGTAATAAAATTGGAAACGAACGGCCGTGAATGTGAAGGAAACCGTTGTCCGAAAGCAATTCCGCCTGACTGTTTCTCCGGGTGATTTTGGCCCAAGAACGTATCTTTCTTCCTTTTTAAATTGCAGCGAGTAACGAAAATCAATGTAGGCGTTGCTTCTGTAAACGGCTGAGTCCTGTTCGTTTGCGAGATGAGGAATGGCTTTGTGTTGTTACATCTGACAGGACACTGATTGCAATTCGATGGAATCGAAAAAGCAATTTTCTTCATTCTTCAGATGAGTTAAGTGGATTCCAATGCATATTTCCTAAGAACGGAAAAGCGAACTGTTAATTCGTGTGGAAGGTGGAATTCGATTGTTATCGGTATGAATTCAAAGAAGGCGAAACGAAGTAAGGAGGAATCGTTGTTGATTGCATATAACTCGGGTAATGATCGTTGTAACAGAAGCAGTGAATCGGACACAAATGTACCACCACTCGATTTGCCACCAACACGACTCAGACGCCCGAAATCAAGGTAACGATTACAACACAGTCTTTTTAATGATACAATGATACACGGATCATGGTTTGGTCTAAAAGGGTTTTCATGTAAAAATATTTTTCACACTCTTACAATGCAATGCAATGCAACTGGTTAATGGAGGTAGCACATCTTCATCCCGGGGGGTGCTCCCTTAAGTTTACTACAGGAGTGTGCTCTGGACCAGACAAAATTAGATAAATTTGCACCCTTCTCCAGACAATAATTGTGAACACAGAAATTCCATCTGATGAAAAAAAAAATGTATGTAACTCGTTTTATACAATGTGGTGAATGCCACGCACAATGTGATTGGTTGTTGCTTATGATCTGCTGGAGTACAGGCACTTGATTGACATCATTACAAACTTGCCTTCTTTGTGTTGTCTAACATGACACATGGTTTTGAAAAAGTTTGTGATTAAGCAAGTGAATGTGTCAAAAAAAGTTTAACAAGGGCTGTGTACAAGTAAGAAAACCGGAGAAACCGAGACAAAATGAGCTCTTGACTACTTGAAGAAGCCGAAAGTGGAATTAATCTTCACAGCAGTTGCCAACACGTGTCATGGGTATGTGAGACTCACAGTTTTGAAAATGTTTCGGCAATAATTCTACTTTGACAGAGTGCAAAGAAAGTCATTTTTACAGCTTGCCATTCTGGCGATCTGAGGCTAGCATATACTTGCCCAAACGTCATTTCAACTAGCCCCAAAAACTTTTTGATGAGCAGAACTTATTTCACAGTTCTTCTGTAATTTGAATTCCTCAAAAAACTTCACTTGCCTGTCAGGCAAGTTAAGAACAGAATTCACTAGCCCGATAGCAAAATCCACTAGCCCTGGGCTATCGGACAGTACTTTCTTTGCACGCTGTTTGAGCAAGTGAAGGCCTTAAAAAACATTTGGGAGAAACAGTCTACACATAAGATAGAGAAGAAAAGAAGAAGCATAGACAAAATGTCATTTTTGTGACTTGGAAAATGCCTCAACTGGCACAAATCCTCAAACAGTCAACCCGTGCTAGGAAGTTTGTCATTTTTTATTTTCTATTTATGGTACAAGGTGAAAAGATTTCATGTTGCTGTGCATCTGTTCAATAACAGATGACAGAAGATGTCAAATTGTGGGGAGAACATCAGTGTCATATGCGCCTGAAGCTCATACACCACTTTTTGTCCTAACCACATCTTGATTTCACTGAACAGAGATGCACGGCAACATGGAATTGTAAAATTGAAGGAAATGGCTTATGTAAGAAGAACTCACTTGGCCAGCTTTGTCGGTGGCTAGCTCAGTTATGAAACAACAGGAGGAGCATAGTTTTACACCTAAGCTTGCTTGAGAATTCAGGGATTATAGGAAAAAAATCAACTCTTTTCCAGAGTCAAACTGAAGTACATACAGTATACCCCTCTTCTAGCCTGCACACAGGCTCCCAAGTGGAGCTGAGCAAAATGTAAATTGCCGAGTGAAGCTACCCATTGCAAGTGTGGCTTGGGGAGCCTGTTTGCAGACTACTCCTCTTCCAGAAATAAAGGGTGATTTTTATACCCTGTTCCACAGTCAGAAAAGCAAAAACCACACCACATTGAGCAGCACACGCCAGGATAACCCGTTCATATGCCATGGGGACACATGTTGTGTGTCTTCAGAGGGAGACCTGAATAACTTTTTTTTTCCATTTGATTCTTGTTCTTGTTGAATTATCATTAAGCATGTAATGTTATTGTTATTTTACATTAGAAAACTTCAAGTAACTCCTCAGTCAAAAGCTTGCTACTCACCATGGAATGCTCTTCAAGTGATTTTTGTTCTCTTCACCCTGGCTACAATGTTTTCCATGATGTGGTTTACATTCATATTGAAAACTTCGCTTGAAACCATGAAGAAAAGAGTTACTTCATGTAAGTACAGGTTACTATGCTGTATTATTATTATTAATTGGTGCCCAAAGTAATATGTTTCAAAGTTTGAGTGAAACTGCTCAGTTGAAACCATTATTGACATTTTCAGAAATTTTTAGTGTTTAGGGAATGGTGAACTGATTAACTTATCAAAAAAGATTGTGTTGGTTCAACAGCCATAGACGCAAAAGGTGGCCTGATGGAAGTTGAAACTGGAAATAAATAGAAAAAAAACCATGCTCTGTAGTAAAACCTGAAGAAACTTACATCGATTTCTAGACTTTGCTAACACTTGTATCTTATCAAAAACTTGTCCTGCACTAAGCTGAGATTAGGCTCCGCTTTCATTTTCCTGGGTAAATAGATTCCAGGTTGGCAAGGCAAATCGACAAGTCTCCCTTTTAGTACAGTTGCGAATCGAATGTAATAATAATTGTTGCATCACTTGTGTGTGCATTCATGCGATTACCGTGACATCACACTGACCTTCAACTAAACACCAGGGCCTTCGTGGCCACATATCATGCATATTAGTCGGAAGAACACGGGAATTTCAAGAATGTGGACAGATCGAGAAAAATGTCACTATACAGTTAATAAAGTGCTACTGACCAAGTCAAGATGAGGCTGCGTGCTCCTCTTGTCGCCTACAATTACATGTAACTCATAGAGTCCATTTGCAAACCAACTGTGTAAGCTCAGGTTTTAAGGGCCACTGTACTGTTGAACAATTAAAATATGTCTGCAGTCCTTGCTGCACTAACTTGATTGTGTTGTATAAAATATATAAAAGAAACAAGAAAACAAACAATACAAGGCTGACAAAAAATTTTTTATAAAAAACCTCCTACGAATTTAATCCAACCAGTAGTACCATAGATTGAGACTTGGGTCTCTGTTCCTCAATTTTAAAAAAGAGCAAGACAGTATAACTGTTTTAGCACTTTTTAAAACTGTAAAATTTTTTTTCGAGATTTAAAGTTAACATCTTAAGTTAAAAATAACGTCTTTATTAATACAGAAGAGATTTTATGGACACTTGTTACCAACTTACGACAACAATTTAGTTAGAAATAAGGTGATGGCATTTTAACATAATGAATGTGTGATTACAACAACTTCACTGAAATATCAAAAAGTACACAAGACAGCTTGTTTATTTGTTCTAGAACTGCTATTAATTTCTTCAGCTGATTTCTTGGGTTATGTCCAATTTCACTTCTCTTTTACATTTCCTGTGTGCTTATGATTTTAATTTAATCTGCTTTGATACTTATTGTCCCAGATGTCATTAGAAGCAAGATTTTTTTTCATATCGGTCATAAGATTAAAATTATATCAACGCTGTTCCATTTTTGCATGAAGTATCGTTATTTTACTGTCTTAAAATATTCGGATGTTCGTGAAAGAGTTGAAACGCTCATCGCTACGTCATTGAAACTTCGTGTTGTGGTACCCAGTCCCCTCTTAATCTTAGTGATTTATGAATCCTCTGTTTAGTGGATTTGCATCCATTCAGCATGTTATGCTTACGAATATAGCAAATTCAACAACTGTATCTTCTGAAACAAATATAGTCAATTAGCTCTATATAAAGACCATGGATATTGTCAGATTTTGTCATGGGAAAGCATAAAACCAAAATGAAGCTTTCTTCAAGAAAAAATGGCACGCTCATCTCTGACGACGAATCGGACTCCGACCTGCAGGAATTTCCTCTGCCAAAGAAGAGAATTATAAAACCTGGCAAGTCTACGTTTATTGCAAGGTTAGGTACTTTGGCGCTGACAAAAACTGTTGTTTGAGGAGCGTAGAAAGAGCTTGTGCTTGTATTTTTCTCTGGTATTTTTACTTTGCTTTGTAAATTTTATGAATTCACGAAAAATCACTTTCGAACGTTTCAGAAGGCGATGTGGTTGCTGTCGTGTATGCGCTTCTGTGTTCCTGTCTGTACTTCTTATTGCTTCGGTTTTATGTGTAGTCGTTTTGGGGTGGTTCAGTCTAAGACTGAAGCGTGATTTGGACTTCGTGAGGAAACGCTTGAGCAAAGGTGAGTGTGGTGGCGAGGAGTTTCTTGTATCACTCTTTTGGGATCACATTTCAATGGCTTGATTTCGAGTCTGTGCACTGTACGAATTTGCATTTTCATTGCTTTTTAATACAGGAAATA
This sequence comes from Porites lutea, assembly GCF_958299795.1. NCBI lineage: Eukaryota > Metazoa > Cnidaria > Anthozoa > Scleractinia > Poritidae > Porites > Porites lutea. Next base: position 23,705,730 of record NC_133212.1, read on the forward strand.
TGTTATACCGGATGCCTTGACTGTTACATGTAACTCTTTTCTCTGAATCTTTTTATTACAAACCCCGCACTGAAGGAAGTTCATAGGTGCGGTTTTCATTCTTGAATGCTGTCGAAGTAATAATCGCAAGCAAATTCACCAAGGCGTCAAACTTTTCTTCACACACCTTACAGTTGAAAAATACTAATTTTTTGGCTTGTACCGACCACTCCTTAATAAGCGTTTAATGTTGTTCGCGGTCAAGAGATTATTATGAGCGTGGACACTGGTGTTTCTCTATTCACCTTGGAGCGTGTCGTGATTTTCCAATAGCTTGTGGTCTTGAAAATTAGTTTTCTGATCAAGCGTTCTTCTTTCATTGGGAAGCTCATCAATTATTCACTTTAAGAAAATTAAGAAATAATCACCAAACACTTCGAGCTAGTCTGAATTTTTCAGCCCAGAACTAACATTGGGAAGCAAATTTCACGTTTTAAATCTCGAATGTTCAGACACGCGATCGAACGGCTAATTATGGATATACAGTATATACGATATTGTACGACCTGCTTATATTATAATGAATTTACAAGAGCTCTTGAAAAACTACTGTTTGATTAGTTATAAAATAAGTAACAGTCTAAGCGTAGGTTTCAATAATCGAGTTAAACAATGTAGACTGTGGAGACGGATTTTGTGCATTGAATGAAAATTTACTACCCGGCTCGTGCCGGCCGTAGGCATAGAAATCTTAGTTTTGTGAAAACATTTTTATTCCTTTATCTCCGAATTATTTTTACCCCTTGGCGTTTGATAAACAGAAAGTAATAATATTCGGATTTCAAGGGAAAAACAAATGTATTTACATTGTCTTGCTGGTTCAAAACCAAAATTCTTGTTTATACGTTGGAAGTGTATCTCTCAAGTAGTCAAGTAGAGGAAAGAGTTGCTTTTTCAAATTCGAGGCGCGCGGTTGTTGATGTCTCTTGAATGTTTTTTACGTTAGTTCCTAATATTTACAAAATACAATACGGATATACCGTATCTGATAACTCCCGAGTTGTTTATTTAAGTGCCTACTTGTATAACAACGTTTTATTTACGTTCCCAGTAGTATGCTGAAGGAAAGTATTTTTAAAATGAAATTTGTTTTATTGGTTGGTTTCACACCTACAGCCGTACGGAATATTTTTTTCTCATATGAAGAGAAATTTAAATATGAATGTATATTGTACTGTACATCATGTCACAGAAATATCAGTATTTTTCAGAAACTTTAAAGAGTTGATGAGCTATCTCCTTTAGCACAGTAAATTTTCTTGAATTTTCTCAATATATGCATCAATTTTTACTTCTTTGAAAAGTTTTTTAAGTTTTCACTAAGTTCCACACTCATTGCTAGTGACATGCTCTAAATTTTTAATGTTGAGAAATATACATTATTGATGCCAGAAATACCAGAACAAAAGAGAATGTTGTACGCTTTGGTAATTTTAACATTTCCTTTCTTTTGTCTTCAAAATGTGAAGGTTGTTTCCGATAAATATATAATTTTTGTGAAGTCTTGACAATGAAATTATTTTATATTAAATTTTTGAAAACTTTATTTTCTTAACTTTGTTTTTTTGTTTGTTTGTGTGTTTCTTTCTAGAGTAGATTGTCAGAATTTTGCTAAAAATACAAAATGCAAATGTTGCTCTACACAGCTTTGCCCCTCCTGGTTGCATTTTGAGACATAATTGGCTAAGAGGGAAAGGGGGAGTTATGCATGTTTTAAATCTGAATTTAAAAACACTTCCCTTTCACCTGATGAAAAGAAAGCCATTAAGGCTGATTTATAATTCAACATTTTTGGTTTTTGGTTTCCATTTGATTAACCTCTAACCTTTTCACGTTACTGTTAATTCAAGGTCATTTTGCTTGTAAAAATTTACCCTAATGGTGCCTCTGTACAGAAAATAGTGCCTACTTCATAATAAAAGAACAATCTTGTAGTGGCCTAGTATGGGGTTGAGGCGATAAGACAGTAATCCTTCTTTATGCATCACACCACAGAAACCAGTTTTGGCAACTCATTTTGGTTACTTTGAAAAATACCATCAGATTTGTTCAAGTGCAACTTTAGGTATTGCATGCGCATGATCTAAGCCTAACTGGTCTTGTCTTTTATTAACAGTGGAGTCATTTGATAGAAGCACTACAAGAGAATATGGGGACCTCAGTAAAGACATTAGTAGCAAGTATGATGCACTAAAGAAAAGTGAAAATGAAGTTGTCAAACAAGAAAATGAGCATTATAAATCAATTCTTAAGCAGGTAAGCTAGAAGACATGTTTAAAGACAACAAGAATGCATTGCTTCGAAGAAATCCCCTGGAGCTTATGGTACATGTATATTTAGATCAACTCAGTATCATCCCTGCTTAAGAGGTCTTTTGAATACTGAAAGAAGTTGGTTCAACTGCTGATGATTTGGAAAACTATATTAAGTGATCAGGCTTCTACTGGGGGCGAGGGGGGGGGGTACTCCAGGAAATTCTTAATGGGGGTGTGCCGCCCAGTTCTTCAAATCCTGACACGATTTCAGACCAAAGAATGTAATTTTCCACACCCATTTTCAAACTAGACCTTTAAAATCCATACCCATTTTGAGACCTGGCCTTTTGGCAGAAATTGTGTTATCATAATGATTGCTTTATAGATTAGAGCGCAAACAAAACAATCATTCACATCCATTTTGAATTCGCATATTTCTCTTTCTTTCTTACTCATCTGGAATTGAAACAATAAATACATTCATCTGTAGTTCCCTGAAAAACCATTCCCGATTCCAGACCAAAATGGGCAAAGTTTATATCGTTTACAGACCAAAACGGCGGAAAAACCCTACCCGATGGGGCGGCACATACCTATATGGCTTATGCAGGGGAGTACCCCCCCCCCCCCCTCCTTGGGGCTGCAATTAAGATTACATTGCAGTGCTGTTATCCTTATCTAGGCAGAAGCAATTTTGTTGAGTCTACTACAGTAAAACCTACATATTTAGTGGACTCTATAATATGTGAACACAAATCTGAGTAAGCGCTTCACTGTTCAGAAAGAGTATCTTACTTTTTTTTTGTTTTTTCAGATTGCTCATTTGAATTTAACAGTTAATGATTTGCAAAAGAGAGTAGAAAGTCCAGAAAGTGCAAATAAAATCACTGGTGACATTCAGTTATTGAAAAAAGGAATGGCAGACACTGGAGGTGATATAACTGAGGTCAAAGATAAAATAAAACAGCTTACTGATCTAGCTGGAAAGCAAAATGATCAAGTCAACACGCTGACAAACAAGTTTTTTAATCTTTCGGTAAGGAGAACATGCCATCTCTGTTTTTTTTTTATGGGTTAGTTTGAATAGAATCATGTCATGGTTTTGCTCTGGCTAAGTCCAAGCACCAGTTTTCCTAATGGCACAGAGGATTATTTTGGGTTTGAAACTATTTCAGGACTATTTTGATTAAGAAAACTTTGGCCATTATTTTGTTTGATAATTTGTTTTTACCAGGTTTTTCTTATAATTAAGTGCAAATGGGTTAATGAGTCATGAGTCGCCCAACCCTAACCCTAACCGTAAGGTTTTTCTGGGAATTCACCAAAATGATTAGATTCTGAGTAGAAAAATGTTAATGAGATATTTAAGGTATATGGATGTATAATCTGCACACTTTTGATGTTTTAAAAATCACTTGTTTTAATATTCCTTAACTGTCTCTGTCTCACGTTACATATTTCCCTGTTTTTGAAATTCAGTAGGGTTCATATTCACTATTCTTCTTCCTTTTTTTTTTTTGGTGAGGGGGAGTATGTTGGGTTCAGAGTTGCTTCAAGTCAGAAGAAATGTTTAGCATTTAAATTGATGTCTCTATTCACACCTCCCTGTGACCATGAATCTAAAGTAGCCCCCCACCCTCCACCCCCCAGGGCCAATTGCAAGTTACTTTGGACTCCCTAGCATTGAAGCGTGCGACTGTCTTTTTTTAATACTGTTCTAAGTTGGTGTCATATTTTTCAAACAGGTTCAATTAGCTCAAGTCATGGGACAACCAACTCCTGAACCTCCTAAGAATACTGGAACCCCACCACTGATTTTACGAATGCCTATCAGTTCAGATGAAAGGGCAAAACCAGAAGAAAAGCTCACTCTCAAAAATGTGTCTGCAATAGTTTCAGTTGTAAGTACAAAGAGACATTATTTTCAATATGTTTGAGTAGTATTAAATTATGTTTATTGGTTTTTAGTATAGGAAGTGTCTCGTGTTTTCAGGCTTTCAAAGTCAGCTAGAGTAAAACCAGTGCCAATAGTCTGAACTATATGATGTCACATAAAAATGCCTTTTCACATGCATGGTAACCTCTAAGCTGTAGCCAATTTTCTCAATTTTTCTCAATTTTTTTTCTTTTTCCATTTCTTTGATTAATGCAAGAATTGGTGACAGCCCTTTCCTCTTTATCTTTTCTTGTTATTTTTATTAAGTAACATTGAGAACTGCCAGTAATTCCCCATAACATTTTTGGAAAAGCTGTGGTCAAGGATATGATCAAGATTTCAGTTGTTAAGGGAAGCCAAGTTTTTTGTTAAGAAAGCTTGGCCTCAAATAATTATTTGTAAATTTCTAACTTCTAATGCCTTGTCTCTATCCATTACTTTCAAAGGAGGTGGCAAGGATCATGGGAATTGTGTCATCAGTAAATCACACTTTATCTCATGAAGTCAACAGGATCAGATTTCTGATGAAAAATCTTCTTGAAGAGGTTAAGAAATATGTGGTAAGTTTTATGATAGCCCTCCCTACCCGTCTCTTGCTGCAGTCTAACTTTCCCTTTAGGCCTGCTGTTTGTATTTGGCTGGGGAAGTTGTCTGGTTTCTTTGTGAGAGAAGAGATTAAAAGGAAAAATTATATAACATTTTTCTGTCAGTTTTTTTCAACTGTGATTCTAACGCTGTGATTAAGCTGTGCCTTATTGAACCCATTAAATTACAGTTATGTTAATTCAGCTAATCCAGATGTATTAGCTACAGTTGCACCACCTGTAGTGATCTCCCAGAATGCACATATTTAGTGGTCATTGATGGGAGGTGCTCAAGAAGGCCCTGCCGGCGGGGGGGGGGGGGGGGTCCATGTTGCCCGTCTGAATTTTAAAACGTCTCCTGTCGGTGTTTATAAATGCTTGTTGCTTATTGTCGGCTTTGCCGACACTGTCACAATTTGGCCGAGGGAGGTTGTCTCTTGTCGTGATTTCATTTTACGCGCTGTCACTACTTTTTGGACCATGTCGCTTGTCGGAATTTAGCCTGGCAGGGCCTCCTTACAGGTGAATTGAATCACAGGGTGTGTATTCTAAGAAGAGGTCCTGACACATCTAGTTTTTGGCAGAGAACGTATTGAACTTATTGCATGCAATTGCTAAGTTACGAATAAAATTAATGTAGTTCCAGGTTGTCATTGAAAGTTCTTTGTATACTGAGTGACGTAGTACATGGACATGCCACAAACAAAGAGACTACACCATGTATTAAAGTGGTTACTTTCACGAGGTTACAAACAGTGGAAAACTCTAAAACCATCAGGCCAAAATGTGGTTGCAGTCGCTTATGAGAGGTTGTTTATGAGCGGTTCTAACTATATTTTATATTTTGTATTTTGCTCCAACAAGCAATTACCCACCTCCAACATATTGTCTGTTTTTACCCAAACAGTTTTTAAACAAATCGATAAAGCTGTAATATTTTTTCTCTTAGGCTACCCTTGATGATGTACGAACAAAAGTGTCTCATGTATTGTCCCCAAATAGCAGCAGCATAAAATCAAGAGGACCTGTAGCAGAGGAACAAGCAGATGTTTCAGAGCAGCTATTAAATTTGACAGTTGACGTCACCAAAATCTCAGAGGCTGTCCATAGACAATCCAGAAAGTTGACTGAATTGGTTTGTGAACTTATCAATTATTATTGACTGTTTTGTTGTTGTTGTTGTTGGCATTTGTTTACATGAATCTATTTTTATGTGTCTTTTGAAAGCTGATAAAAACACAGCTGTCCCAAGCTCACGTTATGAGAGTGGAATGTAATTTACTTTCTCACAAGAGAGTGGGTGTCACATTACAGGCGACTGTTGAGAAGTTGTATGAGAAATAAAATACTGAGGTCTGCGAACGCTAAATATCATTATATTTTACCTTTTTTCTGTAAAATAAATAAAGGAGACTTACTTTTTACATATCTCTGTGTTTTTTGCTGTGAATTCATCAATTTAGTCAACTTTTGGGTTCTATTGTGTGACCCCTGTCACTCCATTCATGAGACAAAGTCAAGGCTGCACTGAAAAACCAGCGGCAGTCCAGACCTTCTCTACTTGAAGGTGGTTTGCGGCTCGAAAACCTGTTGAATCACAGATTTTTCTGACCAGAGGCAAAGTTTTATCATTGCTTCACCAAAAAAGTTGATTGAATTGATAAAGTCACACCAAAAGACCCATGATGACATCAAAGGTAAGTCTCCTTTATTTATTTTTAGAAAAAAAGGCAAAATATAATGATATTTAGCATTTGCAGAACTCAGTGTCTTATTTCTTGTACACATCTCAACAGTTGCCTGTAACACAACACTGACTCTCTTGTGAGAAAGTATATTACATTCCACTCTTGTAACATGAGTTTGGGACGTCTGTGATAAAAGGAGTAAAGAAAGAGTTTGCAACCAGTCAGTGTGCCCCTCATGTTTGAAATAATGTTTGTGGTATGATTTTATTACCATTACAACTAAAGGCATTGTATAATGCTAGAAACTACCTCTCAAAGATGAGGAGGCTAATATTTGTTCATTGTCCTTGTTTCTTGTCTTGCGCAATTTGTTCCAGATGTTGGAAATGGTGCAAGTCAACAGAACTGTGAATGATCATCGACATATTGAAGCAATTCAAGAGAAATCTGTTATTTGCAACTGTTCAAGTGAAGTAGGCAAGTTGTGGGAAGAATTGTCAAAAAATAGATTAGACATGCAATCAATGCAACAAAAACTTCAAATGCTGCAAACACCTGTGAAGCAAAATGAACCAGGTAATTATTTTTTATAGCTACAGTCTTGTACAGTCTCAAATTATTTACCGTGAAACTCACAAAACCGTGATTCAACACCAGAGATATTTATGGAATGTTATTGTGTTGCAATTTAATCAACCAACAAGGCGCGAGACAATTAAACCGCAAACAGCAACGGTAATAAGTTTGTGGTTCTGAGTTTTGCGTGCATATCCTGAACTTTATTGTGATTGGCCAGTACACAATCAACATTCCTGAAATTTTTTTTAGGTGTTCACGGTTTTCTAACTTTGACAGTAAGTATCATGTAAGGACTTCTTCCTTTTCCGCGCACCAAATACCAGAGAAAAGAGGCTTCTGCTAGCAGGGAAACTTTTCCATGAACTTCTCACAAACAGCATGGAAGTTAATTTTAGACACAGAGTTAAAGCAATGTTAATGAAACGTGTGTGTGATGCCCATTTTAAATATGGCCAGTGCTCACAGCCGTTTGGCCCTCTCACTTCCTTCTTGGAGAGGCCTCTTATTATGGGCCTTATTCACACAGCGGCCATATTGTGACTGAACAAGCTTTGTTTTACCACCCTCGACCTCGTGGTGAAAAACTTGGGAGCAAGGCAAGACAGGTAAAACAAAGATTACTTTAGTCTCTCGCGACGAAATGGCTGCCTTGTGACAAAGGCCCATTATCTGTTTAAAGTAAACTTTTTAGAAACTCCTAGAAACCATTGGATTTTGGTAATCAGTGGGTTAGTACTGTTGAGAAAAAAGTTGGGAAGAAAGGAAAAATTATCCCTTGGCAAAGACAGTTAGGTAACTCACTAGATAATGATTTATCCTTCAAGCAGTCACCCAAAACTGGGCTGATTTAATCACTCACTGTGGGTCAGAAGCAAGCTTTCAGCCAATTTCTATTATGCAAATTTTTACCTTGCAGAAGTCACCCCAGCACCAGCAAATTTGGAAGCAAGTGTCACTGTAACTCAAAACCAAAGTTTGTCTGAAACTGATAAAAGTGATAAAGAATTGGAACAAGAGGAAGAGGCAGTTGAAGATGTGATGCCTCATCTTACACCTGGAAGTAATGTTACTTACTCTGATGAAAAAGCTACTGATGCTCCATTAGCATCATCCTCTCATGTAAATGCATCTTCTGTGCTGCATTCTGCTTTGCCAACTAATAGTACATCATCTTCAACAGCCACCACTACATTGACTTCTTCACTAGTTAATCAAAGTAAGTCATGCCATTTGACAGGTTATTATACTATTAGATATTACGGGTCCAATTTGATTTCAGGTTAATTTTGATTTAACAGAGGTTGATTATTACCAGCTTGCAAAGAAATTAGTGTCTGATAGCCCGGGGCTAGTGGATTTTGCTATTGGGGTAGAGATATTTGTTCTTAACTTGCCCAACGGGCAAGTGATGTTTTTTGAGGAATTCAAATAACAGAAGAACTGTGAAATCAATTCTGCTAGTCAAAACATTTTTGGGGCTAGTTAATTAATGTCTGGGCTAGTAAATGCTAGGTTCAGCTTGCCCGAATGGCAAGCTGTAAAAATGATTTTCTTTGCACCCTGATTATTACCTTCATCTACTAGCCCTTACAGAGAATCAACCTAGGTGAAAAAGTTATAACCTGAAATCAAATTTGATCTGTAACATATTTAAAGTTTCTTCATGAATTATGTTTTTTGTTTTATTTCTAGCCTCCACTCCTGCAAGCAAAGTTGAAGTTGAGGTTGTCAAAATATCAACACCAAGTTCAGACGAGGCAATTGAAGACAGCTTGGAAGATAATGAGTCGGAATCAAATTGATAAGAAAATAGGTAAATGAACTTTTTTCTTCTTCATAAGATGCTTGGGACTTTCAGCTTTTACAATGGTAATACCTTAGAGAGTGCAAATTATCATCCAAATTTCACTGTTTCAAATTTCTCTGAAATTGTTTTATTTTCTTCATAATTATGTCTTTGCCTTATATTGTCCAGAATGTGACTAATGTTTTCAAGTTTTCTTAAAGAATAAAAAATTGACTGCCATAAGTTCACATTTTCTATGATACTTTGAATTGGATCATATTACATGGCAGGAAAATGTACATTGTATCAAGAAAAAAAGGCTCATGCAGAGAAAGTTTATTTGCTTTAAACTTTTCACTCTTAGACTTGATTATGGTGAGACAATTTGTCTCATAAATCTGTGGAAAAAATCGTTTGGTGTTACCATTTAAATGAAACCTCTCTGTCAGAATTGTCACAAAGTCCACGGGGGGCTACTCAGCAAAGTTTTGCATGGTTAGGTTCTCCCCCGCCCCTCCTCCAAAAAAAAAAAAAAAACTAATCCGAACCCTTTTGACAGAAGAAGAACCCCGTTTGTATACGTTTCTCATTCCCTAGACATCATTTTGTAGGGAAACCACCAATGGCGTCACTTGTGAAATGTCGGCTGTTTTCTCATGCTACAGTTTTCGAAGACTGACAGGTGTCTGTTTGGTCTTGTTTTTTCAGGTGTTTGGCAAACTACATCTACCATGAGATCTAATGAGCTTCAGGGTCAGCACAGAAGCTATTATGGGAATGTAATGTTCATATGTAAAATAGCCACATGTGGTTGTTACCATGATGACAAAATTTTCAAAGGTTTTATACAGATAATATTCAGATTTGATTTACAGATTGAATATAGTGTGATTTAAAGATTGAATTTCATTCACTCTGGAGTAAATAGCCAGTGAATAAATCTTCCCTTACAAAAGATTTTTGTTATGTTAAATTTCTAAACCACCAATTATTGCAGTAAAAATTTTTGCAGGTATATGCATAAAAAATCCTGATTGTGAGTTGGAGGAAGACTTTCTGATTCAAAATTTGTGAACAAAGACATGTTTTTGTTTTGTGTTTTGTTTTTCCTCCCTCTTCTTTGCAAGTAAATATAGTGCACTGCATTACACAAACTCAAAAAAAGGTGAAGCTTTACAAAGGTGCTCTTCCTTGTTGTTGTCACTTTGATAACATCACAAGATAACATCACAAATATTACAATTATTTTTATTACTATTTACAGGGTTGTCACTAAGATTTCAAGTTGCCAGGTAAATACAACAAGTAGGCAGGGAATCAAACAGCTACAGATTTCTTTTGGTTCTATTTTTCTTCTATTTTCCAATAAAAGTAGCTGGGGACCACTCTCATAGCAGCTGGGGGAAATCCCTGGCCCTTGAATCTTATTGACAACCCTGCATTTAACACTGAAGATTTCCCAGTGCAGTATCAGAATAATATTTCTGGGCATAGATTACCAGATGTTTTCGTTGGCATAAATTAATTTTACGTATTAAATTTCACGTAACTATTTGTTGTGTCTGAGTGTATTGCACACACCATAACCTCCTATCGAGGTAAATTGCACCAAAGGGGTTAGTCAATGGTTTTGGTGAAAAATTGGCAATTTTTCCTTTCTTTTTAATAAAAGGCAAAATAGGCCAGGAAAATGTTTTTGAGAATGTTCTAGAAACAAAAAAAGCTTTTCCAGACTAAAAAATTAAAGAGCTAAAAAAGTGGAAAAATTGGGATTTTTCCAAAGGGGTTAGTCCATGGTTGACAATTTTTCTATCTTTTTAATATAGGCAAAACAAGCCAGGAAAACGTCTTTGACAATATTCTAACACGAAAAAAAGCCTTTCTAGACTATAAAAACAAGAAATTAAAAAAGTGGAAAAATTGGGATTTTTCCATCGTTTTGGTCAAAAAATGGCAATTTTCCATCTTTTTAAAATAGGCCAGGAAAATGTCTTTGAGAATATTCTAGCACGCAAAAAGCCTTTCCAGCCAATAAAAACAAGAATTTAAAAAAGTGGAAAAATTGGGATTTTTCCAAACGGGTTAGTCCATGCTTTTGGTCCAAAATTGGCAATTTTTCTATTTTTTTAATATAGGCAAAATAGGCCGGGAAAACGTCTTTGAGACTGTTCTAGGAAGAAAAAAAGCTTCTCCAGAATAAAAAATTAAAGAGTTAAAAAAGTGGAGAAATTGGGATTTCTCCAAAGGGGTTAATCCATGGTTTTGGTCAAAAATAGGCAATTTTTCTATCCTTTTTATATAGGCAAAATAGGCCAGCAAAATCTCTTTGAGAATATTCTAGCACGAAAAAAAGCCTTTTCAGTCTATAAAAACAAGAGGTTAAAAAAGTGGAAAGATTGGGATTTTTCCAAACGGGTTAGTCCATGCTTTTGGTCTAAAATTGGCAATTTTTCTATTTTTTTAATATAGGCAAAATAGACCAGGAAAACGTCTTTGAGACTGTTCTAGGAAGAAAAAAAGCTTTTCCACACTATAAAATTAAAGAGTTAAAAAAGTGGAAGAATTGGGATTTTTCCAAAAGGGTTAATCCATCGTTTTGCTCAAAAATTGGCAATTTTTTATGTTTTTAATATAGATAAAATAGGCCAGAAAAATGACTTTTGGAATATTCTAACACAACAAAAAACCTTTCCAGACTATAAAAACAACGAGTTAAAAGACTGGAAAAATTGGGTTTTTTGCCAAAGGGGTTAGTCCATGGTTTTCGTCCAAAAATGGCCATTTTTCCAACTTTTATTGTTTAGGCAATATAGGCCCGGAAAATGTCTTTTACGATATTCTAGAACGAAAAAAACACCTTTCTAGGCTATAAAAACAAGAAGTTTAAAAAGTCGCAAAATTGATATTTTTCCAAAGAGGTTTATCCATGGTTTTGGTCCAAAAATGGCCATTTTTCCAACTTTTATTTTTTAGGCAATATGGGCCAGGAAAATGTGTTTTACGATATTCGAGAACGAAAAAACCCTTTCTAGGCTATAAAAACAAGACGTTCAAAAAGTGGAAAAATTGACATTTTTCCAAAGGGGTTAACCCATGGTTCTGGTCCGAAAATGGCCATTTTTCCAACTTTTTTTTTTGCGCAATATAGGCCAGGAAAATGTGTTTTACGATATTTTAGAACGAAAAAACGCCTTTCTAGGCTATAAAAACAAGAAGTTTAAAAAGTCGAAAAATTGACATTTTTCCAAAGGGGTTAACCCATGGTTTTGGTCCAAAAATGGCCATTTTTCCAACTTTTATTTTTTAGGCAATATAGGCCAGGAAAATGTGTTTTAGGATATTCGAGAACGAAAAAACGCCTTTCTAGGCTATAAAAACAAGACGTTCAAAAAGTGGAAAAATTGACATTTTTCCAAACGGGTTAACCGATGGTTTTGGTCCAAAAATGGCCATTTTTCCAACTTTTATTTTTTAGGCAATATAGGCCAGGATAATGTGTTTTTCGAAATTCTAGAACGGAAAAAACACCTTTCTAGGCTATAAAAACAAGACGTTCAAAAAGTGCAAAAAGTGACATTTTTCCAAAGGGGTTACCACACGGTTTTCGTTCAAAAATGGTCATTTTTCCATTTTTTATTTTTTAGGCAATATAGGCCAGGAAAATGTGTTTTACGATATTCGAGAACGAAAAAACGCCTTTCTAGGCTATAAAAACAAGACGTTCAAAAAGTGGAAAAATTGACATTTTTCCAAAGGGGTTAACCCATGGTTTTGGTCCAAAAATGGCTATTTTTCCAACTTTTATTTTTTAGGCAATATAGGCCAGGAAAATGTGTTTTACGATATTCTAGAACGAAAAAACGCCTTTTAAAGCTATAAAAACAACAAGTTTAAAAAGTGGAAAAATTGACATTTTTCCAAAGAGGTTAACCTATGGTTTTGGTCCAAAAATAGCCATTTTTCCAACTTTTTTGTTTGGCCAATATAGGCCAGGAAAATGTGTTTTAAAATATTCTAGAACGAAAAAACGCCTTTGTAGGCTATAAAAACAAGAAGTTTAAAAAGTCGAAAAATTGACGTTTTTCCAAGGGGTTAACCCATGGTTTTGGTCCAAAAATGGCCATTTTTCCAACTTTTCTTTGGCGGCAATATAGGCCAGGAAAATGTATTTTACCATATTCTAGAACGAATAAACGCCTTTCAAGGCTATAAAAACAAGAAGTTTAAAAAGTCGAAAAAGTGACATTTTTCCAAAAGGGGTTAACCCATGGTTTTGGTCCAAAAATGGCCATTTTTCCAACTTTTTTGGGGGCAATATACCCCAGGAAAACGTGTTTTACGATATTCTAGAACGAAAAAACGCCTTTGTAGGCTATAAAAACAAGAAGTTTAAAAAGTCGAAAAATTGACATTTTTCAAAAGGGGTTAACCCATGGTTTTGGTCCAAAAATGGCCATTTTTCCAACTTTTATTTTTTCGGCAATATACCCCAGGAAAACATGTTTTACGATATTCTAGAACGGAAAAAACACCTTTCTAGGCTTTAAAAAAAGAGGTTCAAAAGGTCGAAAAATTGACATTTTTCCAAAGGGGTTAACCCATGGTTTTGGTCCAAAAATGGCCATTTTTCCAACTTTTTTTTGGGGGCAATATAGCCCAGGAAAATGTGTTTTACGACATTCTAGAACAATAAAACGCCTTTCTAGGCTATAAAAACAAGAAGTTTAAAAAGTGGAAAAATTGACATTTTTCCAAATTTTAACCCATGGTTTTGATCCAAAAATGGCCATTTGTCCAACTTTTTTTTTTGGGCAATATAGGCCAGGGAAATGTGTTTTACGATATTCTAGAACGAAAAAACGCCTTTCTAGGCTATAAAAACAAGAAGTTTAAAAAGTCGAAATAGTGACATTTTTCCAAAGGGGTTAACCCATGGTTTTGGTCCAAAAATGGCCATTTTTTCAAGTTTTTTTTTTAGGCAATATAGGCCAGGAAAAAGTGTTTTACGATATTCTAAAACGAAAAAAACGCCTTTCTAGGCTATAAAAAGAAGACGTTCAAAAAGTGGAAAAATTGACATTTTTCCAAAGGGGTTAACCCACGGTTTTGGTCCAAAAATGGCCATTTTTCCAACTTTTTTTTGTTAGGCAATATAGCCCAGGAAAATGTGTTTTACGATATTCTCAAACGAAAAAAACGCCTTTCTAGGCTATAAAAAGAAGACGTTCAAAAAGTGGAAAAATTGACATTTTTCCAAAGGGGTTAACCCACGGTTTTGGTCCAAAAATGGCCATTTTTCCAACTTTTTTTTTTGGGCAATACAAGCCAGGGAAATGTGTTTTACGATATTCTAGAACGAAAAAACGCCTTTCTAGGCTATAAAAAGGAGAAGTTTAAAACGTCGAAAAATTGACGTTTTTCCAAAGGGTTTGGAAAACCCATGGTTTTGGTCCAAAAATGGCCATTTTTCCAAGTTTTTTTTTTTGGCAATATAGGCCAGGAAAATGTGTTTTACGATATTCTAGAACGAAGAAACGCCTTTCTAGGCTATAAAAACAAGAAGTTTAAAAAGTCGAAAAATTGACATTTTTCCAAAGGGGTTAACCCATGGTTTTGGTCCAAAAATGGCCAGTTTTCCAACTTTTTTTTAGGGAATATATGCCAGGGAAATGTGTTTTACGATATTCTAAGACGAAAAAACGCCTTTCTAGGCTATAAAAAGAAGACGTTCAAAAAGTGGAAAAATTGACATTTTTCCAAAGGGGTTAACCGATGGTTTTGGTCCAAAAATGGCCATTTTCCAAGTTTTTTTTGTTAGGCAATATAGGCCAGAAAAAAGTGTTTTACGATATTCTAGAACGAAAAAACGCCTTTCTAGGCTATAAAAAAAAGACTTTCAAAAAGTGGAAAAATTGACATTTTTCCAAAAGGGTTAACTCATCGTTTTGGTCCAAAAATGGCCATTTTTTCAACTTTTATTTTTTAGGCAATATAGGCCAGGGAAATGTGTTTTACGATATTCGAGAACGATAAAACGCCTTTCTAGGCTATAAAAACAAGAAGTTCAAAAACTCGAAAAATTGACATTTTTCCAAAAGGGGTTGACCCATGGTTTTGATCCAAAATAGCAATTTTTCCAACTTTTTTTTTTAGGCAATATAGGCCAGGAAAAAGTGTTTTACGATATTCTAGAACGAAAAAACGCCTTCGTAGGCTATAAAAACAAGAAGTTTAAAAAGTCGAAAAAGTGACATTTTTTCAAAGGGTTTAACCCATGGTTTTGGTCCAAAAATGGCCATTTTTCCAAGTTTTTTTTTTAATGCAATATAGGCCAGGAAAAAGTGTTTTACGATATTCTAGAACGAAAAAACGCTTTTCTAGGCCATAAAAAGAAGACGTTCGAAAAGGGGAAAAATTGACATTTTTCCAAAGGGGTTAACCCATGGTTTTGGTCCAAAAATGGCCATTTTTCCAACTTTTTTTTTTTAGGCAATATAGGCCCGGAAAAAGTGTTTTACGATATTCTAGAAAGAAAAAACGACTTTCTAGGCTATAAAAAAAAGACTTTCAAAGAGTCTAAAAATTGTCATTTTACCAAAGGGGTTAACCCATGGTTTTGGTGCAAAAATGGCCATTTTTCCAAGTTTTTTTTTTAAGGCAATATAGGCCAGGAAAATGTGTTTTACGATATTCTAGAACGAAAAAACGCCTTTCTAGGCTATAAAAAAAAGACTTTCAAAAAGTCTAAAAATTGACATTTTTCCAAAGGGGTTAACCCATGGTTTTGGTGCAAAAATGGCCATTTTTCCAAGTTTTTTTTTAAGGCAATATAGGCCAGGAAAATGTGTTTTACGATATTCTAGAACGAAAAAACGCCTTTCTAGGCTATAAAAAAAAAGACTTTCAGAAAGTGGAAAAATTGACATTTTTAAAAAAGGGTTAACGGATGGTTTTGGTCCAAAAATAGCCATTTTTCCAAGTTTTTTTTTTAGGTAATATAGGCCAGGAAAATGTGTTTTACCATATTCTAGGACGTAACAACGCCTTTCTAGGCTATAAAAACAAAAAGTTGAAAAAGTCGAAAAATTGAGATTTTTCCAAAGGGGTTAACCCATGGTTTTGATCCAAAAATGGCCATTTTTCCACCTTTTTGTTTTTTAGGCAATATAGGCCAGGAAAATGTGTTTTACGATATTCTAGAACGAAAAAACGCCTGTCTAGCCTATAAAAAAAAGACTTTCAAAAAGTGGAAAAATTGACACCTTTTCTAAGGGGTTAACCGGTGGTTTTGGTCCAAAAATAGCCATTTTTCCATTTTTTTTTTTTTTTAGGCAATATAGGCCAGGAAAATGTGTTTTACGATATTCTAGGACAAACCAACGCCTTTCTAGGCCATAAAAAGAAGACGTTCAAAAAGTCGAAAAATTGAGATTTTTCCAAAGGGGTTAACCCATGGTTTTGGTCCAAAAATGGCCATTTTTCCAACTTTTATTTTCTGGGCAATATACCCCAGGAAAACGTGGTTTTCGATATTCTAGAACGGAAAAAACGCCTTTGTAGGCTATAAAAACAAGAAGTTTAAAAAGTCGAAAAATTGAGATTTTTCCAAAGGGGTTAACCCATGGTTTTGGTCCAGAAATGGCCATTTTTCCAAGTTTTTTTTTGGGCAATATAGGCCAGGAAAATGTGTTTTACGATATTCTAGAACGAAAAAACGCCTTTGAAGGCTATAAAAAGAAGATGTTCAAAAAGTGGAAAAATTGACATTTTTCCAAAGGGGTTAACCCATGGTTTTGGTCCAAAAATGGCCATTTTTCCAACTTTTTTTTTTGGGCAATATAGGCCAGGGAAATGTGTTTTACGATATTCTAGAACGAAAAAGCGCCTTTCTAGGCTATAAAAACAAGAAGTTTAAATAGTCGAAAAATTGACATTTCTCCAAAGGGGTTAACCCATTACGCCTTTTTTGATTGCGCTCGTGAAATCCTAAGAAAGTGCTGGCAAAAATCAGTCGTGTTGTAACACAGACTACGCGGACTGCAGACTGCAGACTGCAGACGGTGCAGACGGTGCAGACCGTGGAGACTGTGCAGACTGTGCAGACTATGCTGACTGAGTGTTATTTTTTTTACTTGTACCTTAATTTTGTAGTAAAATTTTTCGCTGTGGCTATAAGGCCGGTAACCGGTCAAGGTTTCCAAAACACTAAATGGCTAGCAGTCCTATATTTTCAGTAAATTTCGCAGTCCACTCAATGGCAAAGAACAAATACTGAAAACTCGATATTATTTCTATACATAAACGCAAAGTTGAGATTACCTTGTACAAAAAAGCTTTTCTCTTTCATCATAACGTCGACAAGATAATGTTGAAGTGTATTTCAGCTCCAGAAGGGAACTAACGCGTAGAGACTTGTTCCGCCGGTTTTCCACGGAGGCCGCATGAAAGGTCAAGATGTTATGACGTCAAACGTTGCCTGTCACGCCATGCTTTGCACAGAAAATAGTAACAAAAATCCAAAGACTTAAGACCAACAAAAACATAATATAGAAATCCCACAAAACCGGCTCGTTTGATCAGGATCACGACTTATAATGGTTCCCTAGTGATATGTGTTCCCATACCTGGAAAACACATATCCCTAGTGATAAGTGCTCCCCCACCTGGGGAAAATATATCCCTAGTGATATGTGTTCCCCTACCTTGGAAACACATATCCCTAGTGATATGTGTTCCCCCACCTGGGAGACACATATCCCGAGTGATATGTGTTCCCCTACCTGGGAAACACATATCCCTAGTAATATGTGTTCCCCCACCTGGGAAACACATATCCCTAGTGATATGTGTTCCCCTACCTAAGAAACACATATCCCGAGTGATATGTGTTCCCCTACCTGGGAAACACATATCCTTAGTGATATGTGTTCCCCCACCTGGGAAACACATACCCTAGTGATATGTGTTCCCCTACCTGGGAAACACATATCCCTAGTGATATGTGTTCCCCTACCTGGGAAAAACATATCCCTAGTGATATGTGTTCCCATACCTGGGAAACACATATCCCTAGTGATAAGTGCTCCCCCACCTGGGGAAAATATATCCCTAGTGATATGTGTTCCCCTACCTTGGAAACACATATCCCTAGTGATATGTGTTCCCCCACCTGGGAGACACATATCCCGAGTGATATGTGTTCCCCTACCTGGGAAACACATATCCTTAGTGATATGTGTTCCCCCACCTGGGAAACACATACCCTAGTGATATGTGTTCCCCTACCTGGGAAACACATATCCCTAGTGATATGTGTTCCCCTACCTGGGAAAAACATATCCCTAGTGATATGTGTTCCCATACCTGGGAAACACATATCCCTAGTGATAAGTGCTCCCCCACCTGGGGAAAATATATCCCTAGTGATATGTGTTCCCCTACCTTGGAAACACATATCCCTAGTGATATGTGTTCCCCTACCTGGGAGACACATATCCCGAGTGATATGTGTTCCCCTACCTGGGAAACACATATCCCTAGTAATATGTGTTCCCCCACCTGGGAAACACATATCCCTAGTGATATGTGTTCCCCTACCTAAGAAACACATATCCCATGTGATATGTGTTCCCCTACCTGGGAAACACATATCCCTAGTAATATGTGTTCCCCCACCTGGGAAACACATATCCCTAGTGATATGTGTTCCCCTACCTAAGAAACACATATCCCATGTGATATGTGTTCCCCTACCTGGGAAACACATATCCTTAGTGATATGTGTTCCCCCACCTGGGAAACACATACCCTAGTGATATGTGTTCCCCTACCTGGGAAACACATATCCCTAGTGATATGTGTTCCCCTACCTGGGAAAAACATATCCCTAGTGATATGTGTTCCCTACCTGGGAAACACATATCCCTAGTGTTATGTGTTCCCCTACCTGGGAAACACATATCCCTAGTGATATGTGTTCCCCTACCTGGGAAACACATATCCCTAGTGATTTTTTTTCCCCCACCTGGAAAACACATATCCCTAGTGATATGTGTTCCCCTCCCTGGGAAACAGATATCCCTAGTCATATGTGTTCCCCTACCTTGGAAACACATATCCCTAGTGATATGTGTTCCCCCACCTGGGAGACACATATCCCGAGTGATATGTGTTCCCCTACCTGGGAAACACATATCCCTAGTAATATGTGTTCCCCCACCTGGGAAACACATATCCCTAGTGATATGTGTTCCCCTACCTAAGAAACACATATCCCTTGTGATATGTGTTCTCCTACCTGGGAAACACATATCCTTAGTGATATGTGTTCCCCCACCTGGGAAACACATACCCTAGTGATATGTGTTCCCCCACCTGGGAGACACATATCCCGAGTGATATGTGTTCCCCTACCTGGGAAAAACATATCCCTAGTGATATGTGTTCCCTACCTGGGAAACACATATCCCTAGTGATATGTGTTCCCCTACCTTGGAAACACATATCCCTAGTGATATGTGTTCCCCTACCTGGGAAACACATATCGCTAGTGATAAGTGTTCCCCTACCTGGGAAACACATATGCATAGTGATATGTGTTTCCCTACCTGGGAAACACATATCCCTAGTGGTATGTGTTCCCCCACCTGGGAAACACATATCCCTAGTGATATGTGTTCCCCTACCTTGGAAACACATATCCCTAGTGATATGTGTTCCCCTACCTGGGAAACACATATCGCTAGTGATATATGTTCCCCTACCTGGGAAACACATATCCCTAGTAATATGTGTTCTCCCACCTGGGAAACACATATCCCTCGGGATATGTGTTTCCCTACCTGGGAAACACAAATCCCTAGTGATATGTGTTCCCCTACCTTGGAAACATATATCCCTAGTGATATGTGTTTCCCCACCTGGGAAACACATATTCCTAGTTATATGTGTTCCCCCTTCTGGGAAACACATATTCCACTTTTTTTGGCAATATAGGCCAGGAAAATCTCTTTTACGATATTCTAGAACGAAAAAACGCCTTTCTAGGCTATAAAAAGAAGAAGTTCAAAAAGTCGAAAAATTGACATTTTTCCAAAGGGGTTAACGCATGGTTTTGGTCCAAAGATGGCCATTTTTTCACCTTTTTTTTAGGGAATATAGGCCAGGAAAATGTGTTTTACAATATTGTAGAACGAAAAAGCGCGTTTCTAGGCTATAAAAACAAGAAGTTGAAAAAGTCGAAAAATTGATATTTTTCCAAAGGGGTTAGCCAATGGTTTTGGTCCAGAAATGGCCATTTTTGTAACTTTTTTTGTAGGGAATATAGGCCAAGAAAATGTCTTTTACGATATCCTAGAACGAAAAAACGCCTTTCTAGGCTCTAAAAACAAGAAGTTCAAAAAGTCGAAAAATTGACATTTTTCCAAGGCAATAGAGGCGAGGAAAATGTGTTTTAGGATATTCGAGAACGAGAAAACGCCTTTCTAGGCTATAAAAACAAGAAGTTCAAAAAGTCTAAAAATTGACATTTTTTCAAAGGGGTTAACCCATGGTTTTGGTCCAAATATGGCCAATTTTTTAACTTTTTTTAGGCAATATAGGCGAGAAAAATGTGTTTTACGATATTGTAGAACGAAAAAACGCCTTTCTAGGCTATAAAAACAAGAAGTTCAAAAAGTCGAAAGGTTGGGATTTTTCCAAGCGGGTTAGTCCATGGTTTTTGTCAAAAATTGGCAATTTTTCTATCTTTTTAATATAGGCAAAATAGGCCAGGAAAACGTCTTTGAGACTGTTCCAGAAAGAAAAAAAGCTTTTCGAGCCTAAAAAATTAAAGAGTTATAAAAGTGGACTTTTGGGATTTTTCCAAAGGGGCTAATCCATGGTTTTGGGCAAAAATTGGCAATTTTTTTATGTTTTTAATATAGTTAAAATAGGCCAGAAAAATGTCTTTTAGAATATTCTAGCACGACAAAAAACCTTTCCAGACTATAAAAAACTGGAAAAATCCCAAATGGGTTGGTCTATGGTTTTGGTCAAAAATTGGCAATTTTTCTATCTTTTTAATATAGGCAAAATAGGCAAGGAAATTGTGTTTGAGAATATTCTAGCACGACAAAAAACCTTTCCAGACTATAAAAACAAGAGGTTAAAAAAGTGGAAAAATTGGGATTTTTCCAAGGGGATTAGTCCATTGTTTTGGTCAAAAATTGGCAATTTTTCTATGTTTTTAATATGGGCAAAATAGGCCAGCAAAATGTCTTTGAGAATATTCTAGCACAATAAAAAGCCTTTCAAGACTGTAAAAACACGAAGTTAAAAAAGTGGAAAAAATTGGGATTTTTCCAAAGGGGTTAGTGTACGGTTTTGGTCAAGCAAAATACATATCTCCTGACACGCTCAGACTCTACTAACATGTACCTACCACGTTGCCTAAAAATACCTGCAGAATGGTGGACCTCGGCACCGCAGAAGACATCCTGTATGAAAAGCCTCCAGTGGGCTCGACATCGTTTAGCCATCCACTGTCTTAGAAGGAATCTGCAAAAGGCACGAGGTGCCAGCGAAGATCAATACAGACGGCAGGAAAGACAGATAGAACTTCTCTTCGCCACTGTATGTCCAAGTGGTCTTACTTCTTTGAGCTTGAGCTTTTTTCCTTCGAAACTTACCTGTTAGAGCGGTTTTCACTTGAGTGTCGAAAAGTAATTGGTTTTGCACTTTCTACACGATGCGATTGGCTTAAAAGATTCGCGCCACCTTTTCATCCAATCAGAAGTAAAACCAAAGCCAATTGTGACGCGCTCGCATGCATTTTCCCGCGCTTTGCGTCAGCCACATGTAATTACTTCGAGTTTTGATTGGTTCAATGTATTGTCTGTGTCCTATGTGATTGGCCAGATTAATTACTTTGGTTTTGGTTTTACGACACTCAAACGAAAACCACTCTATTAGCTGACTGGCATTCAAACAACAGGATATGATAGACAGAGAAGTAAAAATATGCCGTCTTTCTATAAAGAGTCTTCAGACTATATTTTAAAACATGTTTTTTTTTTTTTTTTATGTAATCTTGATAAATACGATATATAAATTACTGTGAAACGTTAAATATTAAACAATAATCTTCATAAAATGATAAGCACTGTATAGTACAATGACAGTGTTAACATGCACAGCATTAGGAATCAGGGTCCTCCTTTCCATCAACCCCTGCTTTCCCATTGAACGCGCTTCTTTCGTTTTGTGAGCTTAAGCAACGAGAACGCTGACGTCCCGGACGTCATGATAACAACCGGAAGTTCGATGTCTCGCTTGATGGAACACTTTTGTCTTACTCAAAGAATCTAAATGCCTTAGTTGTAACTCCCGCTGTACGAATTTGTCGAGAAGAGCACTAAAAGAGAGAAAATATCAATTTCCGGTTGCCATTTTTGAGGTCCAGAACGTCAACGTTCTCTTTGCTTAACGTCCCTTAAAATAGGAGATTGAGAGACGAGTCCCGGGCAGAACGATATTTACCAGGCCGTGGAATCCCAGTCTTTTGAACCTCCTGGGGAAAAGAAAGTTTTCTTTTCGAATTATGAGTATTCGTGGTTCAAAAGCAATCGCCACTTTAGAAACGATAGGGGACTGGTGCCGAACCAGTCCCGCAATTGTTCCTGGGATCGCACCGGTCTGCTATTAGCCAATTTTTTTCCCTGTCCCTACCAACAGTCCCAAAAGTCTTCGCGAAAGTTAACTCGGCCCAGTTCCCTTCTAGTTTTACTGGGGAAGGGAAACAATCGTTTCCACTACATTCAGCCTTTTGTTTGTTTGTTCGTTTGTTTTCTACTTGTTATTGGGAAGGAAAAAGAGAAGTTGCCAAACGCCTTTATCTTCTTAAAAGAGACTGCAAAAATTCCTTTCTAGGGTCTCTCTTCGTCTGAAAACAACTGTCATCGAGCACAAAGAGGGTAGAATATGTTCCTTGAATCTCGAAATTTCCACTCCAACATTCAAGCTACTTCGTTAGAAGTCACTATTTCGTTAAAGGATGTTCGAGGCTTGTGATGCGTCTTCTTGTCGAATAGAGGAAAATTTCTGCGTCTAGGAGGTTAAAAACACAACGCCTTTGTACAGACTAGCAGCTACTTCTGAAACCGTGGCGACAGAGTAAGGTGAATCCCATTTTTTGTGCGGAGAAAAATCTCTGGAAACAAATCCTCTGATGTTACTTGGTTTTCCTTAGTTACCGATAATTTAAACCTGAAATTAAATACAAACATGATTATGACACATGGCGGAAACAGATATCCAGAAAAAAACGCATTATTTAAGTCGCAAACAAGCTAACCTTCTAAGAATCATTGCCACGGCTACCCTCATTTCAGCCATAGCAAAATTCATTCCAATACAGTTTCTGTGGAGATTAAAAAAAAACAGATTTGAATCTGTAGTCTAAAATGGTTTTGTTTGAAAGGGTAAATAAAAGAAATAAAACAAATGTACTATTCTGCGGTACTGTTCATTATGTTGTACTTAGCCGGCTGCGAATACAGCCGTTTCCACTCGCTCCTCGCTGCAGGGGACGTTTCACGGGAGAGACGTCTGCGATCCCAAAAATTCCATACTGATGACGTGGATTTGTCCGGAATCTGGTCAACGAGCGCGAAACGTTCTCAGCGGCGATGAGCGAGAAGAAACGGCTGTATTCGAAGGCTATGTTGTAAAATGTTTTCCTAAATGGATGGTCGTGCCAAAGGCATTTTACCCATCATAAAGATTCCTTTCTTGTCCTGATTACAAGAGATAGAATGAAGAGGTATTTAATCCTTTGTTGCCTCACACAAATAGGAACAGAGACACACCTTGGACCAGCAGAAAATGGTATATATGCATATGGTGACCTGTCTTCTTTGTTTTCCACCATGAACCGCAACGGATCAAAGGTCTATGACAAAAGATACCATGGTCAACCCTTATTTACACCTAAACCCCGCGACAGAAACCACCAATGTGAAACTACGGTCCTTGTAGCACTTTTGATGTAATAAATGTCTATGCTCAAAGTAAACTTTGATGTATAATTTGTTTGGCACAAAACACACGGCATCGGACGAATTTTCCACCGGCGAAAAAATTTGACCTGACACTTCGTTCACACGGGAAAGTTCAATATTTTCGCTCTGTTAACAAGAAACTTTGAACAGTTAGGAGTCTGAATTTTCGTACGGTTAAAGTGGTCCCGTATTAAAAATTCGTCCAGCGCCATGTGAAAGTAGTAAGCAGCCGTTTTAGGTGTTGTCACGCAGCGCTCGTGAGAGGAGCGTTTCGTGACGACCCAAAGAACGGCTGCGAAGGAGATAATATTTTCAAACACATTTTCCTGGCCCATGTTGTCTACAATAAAAAGACAGAAAAATTGCCATTTTTTGACCAAAACCATGGACTAACGCCTTTGGAAAAATCCCAATTTTCGACTTTTTTAACTTCTTGTTTTTATACTCTGGAAAGGCTTTTTTTCTTCCTAGAACATTCTCAAAGACATTTTCCCGGCCTATTTTGCTTTTAATAAAAAGATGGAAAAATTGCCAATTTTTGATCAAAACCACGGACTAACCCCTTTGAAAAAATCCCAACTTTTCCACTTTTTTAGCTTCTTGTTTTTATAGTCAGGAAAAGCTTTTTGTCTTTCTAGAATATTCTCAAAGACATTTTCCTCGCCTATTTTTCTCATATTAAAAAGAAGGAAAAATTGCCAATTTTTGACCAAAACCATTGACTAACCCCTTTGGAAAAATCCCAGTTTTTCCACTTTTTTAACTTGTTTTTGTTGTGTGGAAAGTCCTTTTTCTTTCTAGAATATTCTCAAACACATTTTCCTGGCCTATTTTGCCTAGATTGAAAAGATGGAAAAATTGCCAATTTTTGACTACATAATGTTTAGCAATGTTCTAGAGAGAAAAAAAGCCTCTTTAGACTATCCCCATGAATTACCCTATCTTAATGAGTGATGAGAGAGGTACAGGTCTAGCTTACCTCAGGGTCTTTCCATACATGAGGATTGTGATGTAATGCGTAAGCGTTGATCATGATCCACGTTCCTGACGTATCATCAAAACGGAAACAGTGCATCATTATAAGGAGACCTAAATCATTTATCACTACCGTTCTATTTCATGATGATGTTGATGATGACGAAAATGATTAAAAGGACAATAGACAATAGACAATATTTTATTTGGGGTCTTATACCAGCTGGTACATCAACCGTTTTCCAAATAATTTACTATATATTAATATTATTACTATATATTATATATTATTTTTTGAGTTTCAGGCTTCTCGCAACGGATTTATTAAAATCAAGAATATTTCATTTGGTGACATTGTTCATTCCTATTAGATGATCATTGTTCAAGCTATCGAAGAGAACGTTTCTTTTTTTCCTGGCAAGCGGGGGATACAGGAGGAGGACCAGGATTTGGTATCCCCCCCATCTTCCGCGACAATGTTGTTGATGATAATGGCTTACCTCTGTTCCCGCACAAATGTACCTACTTATTCGCATTTTATTTCCCCTATCACACGCCCTTACCCTTGCTTCGCCGCTTAAAGAGATGCTTTCAGGGGTTGAATATACTGAATATATTAGCGGTAATGTTTCCTTTAGTTGCTTATTAATTTGATTTAATTTAATTACTATTATTGACCAACATTGACCAACATTGTCGGCGTCATCATCATCTTCAGTTAATGTCACCAACATTACCATTAAAATTTGCATCATAATCATCAACGTTTTCCTACAGTTTCTCCTCACATAAAGATCGTGAACTTACATATAAACAAACGTTACCTTTTGGTGTTAATTTTCCGTCGATCTCATACGATTTGTCTAAGCTGCGACTAAACATGGGAAATGGCGGATAAAGTCTCATGCTTTCTTTGATCACAAGTGTAACGTACTGAAGATGAGCCAAGTCTTCCCTGGTGAAATACAAGGTTTTTAGTCAGTTAGATTGAATCATTTCCCAGGCTGTGATACTAGCCAAAAAGTAGGGGACATTTCAGTGTACTCTCGCCCTTTTTTGTACAAAATTTGCAAGTAACCATCGACAATTAACACTCTTAAATATGGCCATCACATCGCTTCTCCCCAACTGAGAAAAATCATCGCAAATGTTACGTCTTGCATCATAGTTAAGCAGTGGGGTCCATTGTTGTGCCTTGTATATCGTATAAAAGAAAAGGGCAAAAGAGGAAAGAAAACAATAAAAGGAAAGAAAAAAGTAAAACAAGCTTTGTGCCCACATGTATTATTTTTATTGCCTTGTACGGATTAATTCATATGGTCTAAAATATCTCGGAGTACCACATCCCCTCCTTAAGTTAGAGACTTTCTTAGACTTAAGTAAACAATCTTACCATTCTAATTCTTGTTTTTTCCCGTAAACTTCATTGACTTCCTCCAGACATTTTAGTTGATGCTCTGGGTATAAAGCAAGATTGTAGAGGGTCCACGAAATTCCTTGCTCAAAGGAGATAAAAGTGGATGAGGTTAAATGACATAACATGGTAAGCTGTTCTACGGGCTTTCTTGGGGGTAAATTTGTTTGCTCGTACATATTCTCTATTTGACCGAAACTTTGAGTAATTTCTTAAAGAATTCACTGTCTGTCCTCTAGTTGCCGTTAAATCGTTAACCAGTTGGATAAAGAGAGTGGATAGCGTTATCCACCTTTCGAACAACAGCTGGCGCTAGAGCCTTAATTTCTGGACAAAAATGCTGTCAAAGTTCTTTTATCAATAAATAGCGTCTATAATGCTGGCACGTAGCAAGCCTCGGCGCCTTCTTTCTGAATGTCATCTGAATCTACCCCTGGTTTTATGTAATATTGCAGGGATACACTTAAATTCAACTGTTAAACTTGATGGCAACATAAATAATCCTTACCGGCGGCAACTGTGTCTTGTCCAGCGGAGAAAAACGTTACCACCTCTGCTCGTATTTCTTCATCAGTTAGACCGTTTCCATCTTCATCCTACGACCAACATAAACTTTATCCATTAATTGCTAAGAAGATCGATCATTAGTGCAGCGTTTATTCAGGTCTATAATATATAAAAAAAATGTGTCGCACACTATTAATATTGCAGGGTATGGAATGGGGGTCATGATCTCGTATTGACGCTTTTTTTCACGACAATCCTGCCTGATTCCGAACTTCTGTCATCTCTATCCCGAATACTGTTTCCTTGGCGAATTCCGCTTCACGAGCAACTATCAAATCCCGTATTCCGACAAGACATTTTGCTTTTTACCGAATCACGCGCTGTATTTTGGCCAAATCCCAGATCCCAGCAATACCATTCCAGACTTTGGTGATTGATGTTTTTACGGGACAAAGGATCCACAGACATAAAAATTAAGGATTACTTGCCACCAGAAGTAATGTCTACGTCTTTTACACATCAATACCATACCTCAAAACATGAGTAGCAATTGTATTTCCATCTTTACACGTGCCCGTTGTCAATTCAGCTTACACTGTACATTTTCGTTTAAAATACGCAACGAAAGGGGCTAAGTTTTTCGCCCATATCGTCTACGATAAATACCCTGATTGCAAGAAGAATATCAACCATATCAAGAAGTTTTCTTGTCCTTCCATTCAGCTGGTCTCCCTGTGAATTCATCTGGTTACCCTGTAAAATGATAATGATAAGAAGTGCCTTTCAGTATCTTACTATCAAGCATCTCTCCAGTCCTCCGTGATCCTTTTGTTTCTTTTGTTTGCTTGTTTGTTTTTCCTTATAAAGGCACGATAGATTTATCACCGAAGGAATGAACCAATACTGGGGCGGGAAACAAATTCTAAAATCTATTAGCTAAGTTACAAACTTACTCCTCCACTTATTTTTGTTTTCTAGGAGCCTTTGCAGAGGAAAAGGCGTAAAAGGTTATGGTTGGTACCTTGTCATAGCTTGAGAAAACAGCCGACATTTCACGACGCCATCACTGGTTTCCCCGCGAAATGACGTCTGAGAACAAGTACAGAAATTCCATACTGATGACGTGTCACTGCCCTGATCTAAGTAATGTTTCTGATTAGTTGAAAATTTGCTTTAATCAATCAGAAGCACTACCCATATCTGGGTTGTGGACGTCATCAGTGTGGAATTTATGTCTTCCTTTCTCACAGCTGTTCTCAGACGTCATTCGCGAGGAAACCAGTCGTGGAGTCGCGAAATATCGGCTGCGTTTTCAGGCTAGTACTTTGTCCTGAAGAGTTTTTCTTCTTCTTCTAATGATTTCCTCGGCGGCTTGATGAGCAGCTGCACAGTTCCGATAAAAGTCTCTTCCATGATGAGTCCACTTAAAAATCCAGTCTGGATGCAGAATAGGGGTTCTAGAAGAGGACAAGAGGAGACAATTTTTTCAGCAAATAAACATTGCAAAAAGATACAAACCCCAGGAAAGAGTTCTAGCTTGTAACGCGGATTTTTCCGAGCGTGTATAGTGACACTTCGATACAACGAACCCCTCTGTAACGAACATACCGAAATAGCGAATGGCATTCTACGCCTCAGTTAACGTAAAGATATGAAAACGATCCCTATATAATGTCTACCGTTACAGTGATATCCCAAAATAACAAGCACCCCTTTACATTTTGTCGTCATTGCACGACAAATGTCGCATCAACCATGGCGATCGTCGCTGCTGCGATTTCGTCGTAAATACCGATAAAGATGCTCAAGGACCTCACTCTTGCAAGCTGACACCTCCCTCAGCAGCCGATACCACGCCCCCCAATTTCACCACTTTTTTCAACACTCATATAATTATCTTTCTCACTTACATTAGTCGTTTGATCAATATTTTGGAAACTGCAGCGAGACTGTGAGTAAATGCATCATGATTTCTAAGGAGAGTAAAATTTCATTTCAATATTTGAAACAAAAGTATTTCAAACAGGACGGTTGCACAAAAGACCCTTACCCCGTCCCCTTTGATGAATGCTATAGTTATTTTGAAAAAAATCCCAGTGTGGCCATCACGTCAAAGCAAAAACATAGGTATTTCCAACGGGACGTTTGCACAGAACACCCTTACCCCTTCCCCTTTGATGAATGATTTAGTTACTTTCATTGAAGTATACCAAAGTCTGTCATCAAGACCTATAAAACATCCCCTTATGGCCATCACTACGTCTAGGTCATAAGACAAGTGATTGAAGTATACCAAGGTCTGTCATCAAGACCAAATATATCCTAGTATGGCCATCACGTCTAGTTCATGTGACATCTAAACATACATTTCTTCAGGCTTGCTCGACTTAAGATACAATCCTTTGTACTTACAGGTTTGTTTGGCAGTTGCTATTAAAGCTAAAGGCACATTTGAGTGTCGAGTCCAAAGCCATCAAACCAAGATCCTCAAAACATTCCATCTTTTCTGGGTTTCTTGACCACTTGTCCTGCACGGAATTTAAGCAAATAAGTGGAAAATGGAGGATCATTTAGTCCCTTGAGGGATGGGGCGGTGTTTCTTAGTAGTAAGCTACAGTTGAACCTCTGTACAATCGCCACCTTGGGGACAGAAGCAAGTGGGCATTGTAGAGAGATGGCCGTTGTAGAGAGGTTGAAACAAGAGTGAATGTATGGACTGTCCGCCAAAAAAATGGCCCTTGCGGAGAGGTGGCCGTTAATTAGTGGAGGTTCGGCTGTATAAAGGAAGACTCACATAAAGCACATTAAAAGTCAGCATGTGAAACTTGATCTTGCTATTTCTTACGTACCAGTAATGTTCTGGTGGATTCCTGAAACAACTTTGTATATGGTTTCAAGATGTCAGCGTGAAACGCAGGAGTTAAAAGCTTTCTCATTTGCTGCCATCGTTTCCCACTGACAATCGTCAGGCTGTGTCCTGTTTTATAGGTAAGAACCATGGGCACATATTAAGCAAGCAATCAGGAGGTATAAGATTTAATGTCTTCAGATCATAACTCTATACATCCGAAGCTCCTATGAATACTTAGGACCTCTATGGGCGGAGCCCCATAAGTGAGAATACGAGGCATACCCATCACTAGCCTGTGAACAGGCTCTTGGTTCTTTTTGGGGAAAAAAATAGCGAAGGGAAAGGTCCCCAGTTCCCCGCTCGACCAAAGGCCTGTTCACAGGCTAACCCATCACGCCCATGGTATTAATTTACAAGCAGTAGCAGGGATGCACAGGAAACTCAACGTAGTGGCACACTCACAGGAAAGCTAACATGGGGCCTTCCAACACGAAAACACCAAGGAAGCACACTCTACCAAAATCTGCAGTATGCACAGTACCTTACACATGTACACAGCCATATCACACGGGCAGTGGCAGCCATGGTCACTACTTGAAAATAGAATTAGAGTAAATTTATAGCGGAGCTCCATGCGCGCGCGAGCGGAGCAACATAGCTAAGACAAATTTGGTTACCTGTCCATCCAAGAAATTTTGTTAGTCACGTGACCGTACGTCCGACCTAGCGCCCGCCAGTCTGTCTGCACCACGGGGGTAGCAATGTGAAATTCTACACTTTCTAGCTAGTGTGGAAGCCTACAATTTGATATTGCACATTCATGTTGTCGACGCTTGTCAAGACAGGGTATCCGCTGGCCAGAATCATTTGACCGTATCGCGGCCTCAGGTGTCGACCCATCGAGGTAAAGTGTTTTTTAAAGTGTTTTTCTGATCGCAGGCTCAACTTTAATTGGATTTCTTTGTTGCAATGTTTTTCACTAAGGGGAGCTTCGCCTTTAGCCTGGGCAAAATCTATGTATTATGTCTTACTATCCTGCAAGTAAGCACTCTCCTGGGGAGGTCGTTTTGCCTACTCCATACCCCCTACCGCTGCTTACACCCACCCCATCCAAGAATTCACTCGCAAGATAGTGTCTTACCAGTGAATGGTACAATAAGGCTGTAGACAAATTCCTCTTTTGGAACATGATTGGAAAACACAACTTTCAGTGTATCTGGATGGCAGAGGATCAGAGCTGCCCGGAGAGGGCCAAACCACAAGGGATAGGCTGTTCTGTACTTTGTAGCGCACTCAACATGAAATTTCAAGCCATTACCATCAAAAGTTGCCTAAGAAGTTAAAAAAAAATTATTATATATAGAGAGAACAACAGCAGAACTAAAACTCGCTGGAATCGAGCTGATACGGCAAAACTACTAAAAACACATGATACATTAAAACAAAGAGAAAGGTAAGAAATTCTGGTATCTGTTTATTACCATTTTTACAGTGACCTCTAAATAAAGATCATTAAAATCCCCATACAAACCCCTGCTCTTAGGGGCGCTTACCATTTGTATGGAAAACCCCGAAATTCCGGGGAGAATTCAAATGGAACGGTTCATCCCTGTGGAAATTTTCCGGAAAAAAAAAAACCTTTCGAGGTATTACCTTTTTCTCGTTTTTACCGAAACGACCGAAATTTTCTGTACCATTTGTTTGGATTACAAGTGCCAGGCTTCATGTCGAGAGAAAGCGAAAAATTTACCGGTATTTTGTAAATGGTACAACTCAGTCCCGTTCCTGTTTTTCGGTGCGAAAAGAAAAAATACCAGTACCATTTGACGGAAATTTTCACTGAAATTTTCGTGCAAATGATAAGCGCTCCTTGTAACATTCCTGTTACGCAACGACTCTCACTCACGAACTTGAGGTACCTGTGACATAACCTCGTAATGCGTGATGACTTTGGGGCGCGGGTTACCGAGAAATTGTAAACAGCTAATACTTATATTCCTATCTAAAGAGCATATTGGCCATAACGCACAAGTTCTTCGTTAAGGTGACTCGACCCAGTTTTTTTTGGGGGGTACCATCCTACTTTGAAGCTCTCTGGTATCCCCACCTTTACTTTTATCGTAAGTCTAACACATAGAATGGATAACATATAGATCAATCTACAATATAACATAAAATTTTTGGCGATCGGAGTAAATGTCACGTGGTTATAATGCCACGCTCCTTTGAGGTCTGAGTCGAAAATCTGCTGTTGCCGCCATTTTTTCGTGAAAATCTCTCGGCTACACATAGTGCGCATTAGTGCCTTGCGCTGAACAGAGTTTCACCAAAATCGCAAAGACCCAATTCGAGAAATTCAGCGGTTTCCAAATTTAGGTCATAATTTATGCGAAAATGATAAGCAAACTTTACACGGATTATATCTAATAAACTATGAGATTCATCTCTTTATTTTGGGCATCGTTATAAAAAATGGGTCCTTGCAAGTCAGCAAACCGCTTTAGGGCCTTGTAAATGCGCGCGATTTCGAGCAAAGCAAACATATAGAAATTATAGTTTTCGCTATTTGTTGACGTTTGTCAGCGTTTAAGAGTCCTTCTCACCAAAAAAGCATTTTCTTAAAAATTCGTAGTTTTTTTTCCTTCAAATTTTTTCAGGGCCACAATTGATTAACTAACTACCCGGACTCTGAATTTCATGGTCATTGAAAAACTGTGACATTACCTTCTATAAGCCCAAACTTGAGTAAACATTGAAGATTTTTAGTGTTTTGGCTGAGTTTGTGCTTTGGGAGTTGTCTATTGTTTCTAGTCTGTCATTATACAGCATTCTTGTTCAGCACGCTTGGCTGACTTCCGAATGCTCACCGAGATATTCCCGTCACGAGTTGGTTTAATTATTGGCTTGCATTAAACCTATGAAAAAATGATATTTTTTTAATAGTAAGTAGATTTAGTGTGTAGCACTTCTTGATTTTTTTGCAAAGGCACAAGAAGCACGAGAATTGAGTAAAAATTGTGAGTTAAACCTCTATGTATCACGCGATGGCCTGTCTCACTGTACCAAAATTATTATATCTCGGTGAGCATTCGGAAGTCAGCCAAGCGCAGTCATTGCACGCGTGCTGAACAAGAATGCTGTATCATGACAGACTAGAAACAATAGACAATTCCCAAAGCACAAACTCAGCCAAAACGCTAAAAATCTTCAATGTTTACTCAAGTTTGGGCTTATAGAAGATCATGTCACAGTTTTTCAATGACCATGAAATTCAGAGTCCGGGTAGTTAGTTAATCAATTGTGGCCCTGAAAAAATTTGAAGGAAAAAAAACTACGAATTTTTAAGAAAATGCTTTTTTGGTGAGAAGGACTCTTAAACGCTGACAAACGTCAACAAATAGCGAAAACTATAATTTCTATATGTTTGCTTTGCTCGAAATCGCGCGCATTTACAAGGCCCTAAAGCGGTTTGCTGACTTGCAAGGACCCATTTGTTATAACGATGCCCAAAATAAAGAGATGAATCTCATAGTTTGTTAGATATAATCCGTGTAAAGTTTGCTTATCATTTTCGCATAAATTATGACCTAAATTTGGAAACCGCTGAATTTCTCGAATTGGGTCTTTGCGATTTTGGTGAAACTCTGTTCAGCGCAAGGCACTAATGCGCACTATGTGTAGCCGAGAGATTTTCACGAAAAAATGGCGGCAACAGCAGATTTTCGACTCAGACCTCAAAGGAGCGTGGCATTATAACCACGTGACATTTACTCCGATCGCCAAAAATTTTATGTTATATTGTAGATTGATCTATATGTTATCCATTCTATGTGTTAGACTTACGATAAAAGTAAAGGTGGGGATACCAGAGAGCTTCAAAGTAGGATGGTACCCCCCCAAAAAAAACTGGGTCGAGTCACCTTAAATTAGCATAAGCATATCACATTTGTTTGCTTTGCAAAGGGATTACTTTATTTTTTCAAAACAGCGAACGCACTCTGTTTGTCTCCGAGGTCACGGTTATATTCGAGTTTTCAAGGCCTTAGATATTTTTTTTGACCTTTCAATATCTATTACGTATTCAGTATTGAATATATAAACCTGGATATACAAAATATTTTCGTTAAGAATGCGCATGCTAACGTTGGATGAAATTGAATCAACTGACGCCCATGTTTTCTCTAAGTTATCAATTGTTAATGGCCGTAGATAGAAGATTTGTACCCTGGAAAACATATTTAGCTCCAATCGCTTTTCAGAAATATATTAGTTATAACATCTGCCAAAAATTGTACAATCAATTAATATACAAGGGCGCCGTTTGAATAGATATTTGAAAGCTTTTGGACGAACAATCTTATCTGACATTACAAATAGCTTAATATGTTTTCTAAAACTTAACGCTTGTTTTCGCTCAAAACATCACTAAGTCACTCAATGTAAATTTTCAAGCGTGATCAGAAAAGTAGTTCACTTCTGACATATCCGACGGTTCGAAATGATCGGCTTCTCCAGATTTAAATTTGACACATTCTCTTGTCCCGCTAACCGGATATTGATCACGTTGTTTCTTCAAAAAAGTGTAAAGGTTTGACTATCACTTACCCGATCGGTGTGCCCTTTAAGCCAGTGACTCGGAGGTCCATCAAAATTCTTAACAGAGCTGTAAGATTGCTGCATCATTTCAAAACTTGTCAGTAGGAAGTGTGCAAGCTTCGCGAGAAATATTGACATGAAAATTACGACCCATGTGGAAAATGACAAGACTGATAGTTGTAAAAAGGGCGTGATAAAAGTGTTGCAAAACCAAACTTTCGCATCCATCTGCCACGAAAAATAGCGAACTCTAACGTCGCCTTGGAAAGTCGGTGGCTCCTTCGCTAAAACGAAAAACCGTGATGATCCTGTTGTTGTACCAATAAAACTGCGCGACAATTTAAAATTTAAATTACGTCAGCCGGCCGTCAGCTCGACTAACAGCTTGACATATGTACATACAGACTCTATCTTATCTTTACTCGTATTTCGCCTATTTCTTCACTTACCGAAACAAAAAGCGTAACAGGATGAGCTTGGAAAAACAGACTTAGTCACGAGCAGACTATTTCATAAACAGTTTTCCACAAAATCACACCACAACGAAACGAAAACAAACCTAAAGGCACCAATAAAAACAGCCTGCGTAGTTGTGACTAACGAGGTCGGAATCTTTTATATCGCCCTATGTAGTTTCCGTATTGCCCGCGCTAAGAAAAACATGTGTGTTTTGTTTGTAAGGGTTGTTGGAGCGGCAGTTTGGTCAGTTTTACAGCTTTGTCGGTTCTAGAGTACCTCTTAGGCTGATCTGCAACCAAGTCATATTTACTTTTTTTCCACCTTTTTTTACACATAACTTAACCTTCCTGTAACACGTAATCAATCATCAAAAATTGAATGAACGAATGAATAAATAAATACAGTTCATGGCTGTCGATCTTGTGAACATTGTCCATAAAACAAACCTGGTTATAGGAGGAAGTTGCAAATACTACTTTCATTTTTTATTTAAAAAATCATGACAAATCGTATCCGAAACATAAAATTTAAAAAACGTGAAAGCCACAAAGTCC
The DNA here is from genome assembly GCF_958299795.1 of Porites lutea. Classification (NCBI taxonomy): domain Eukaryota; kingdom Metazoa; phylum Cnidaria; class Anthozoa; order Scleractinia; family Poritidae; genus Porites; species Porites lutea. The sequence goes on from NC_133212.1 coordinate 23,740,991, forward strand.
CATCTGACCTCACTAACACTCAGCTTGTGCTGGTTATAAAGCTCAGACAAAAAAAAGTGTTAATGTAAAACGTGTGTGGTCACTTTCTATTTCAAGAGAAACAATTTGATAAACACTCGGTTCGTGAGCAGGATACTGTGAATAAAAAAGAAGCATTTTAAAATTACTTTTTTTGGCAGGAGATTGCGCAAGTCGTCAGCCCTCCCTTTTTAAGTCCAAAAAAACATTCACATGTCCATTCTTCACCTAGGAGTTTAATACTCTCAAGGTCTTGTAACATCAAGCTTCCGACTGTATGGAAAGTGACCGAGTTACTTTACGCCACTATTTTGACGCTTGTCTGAGGCCTGAACGAAAGCCATGGCCCACTTGACAGACATGGCAAAATAATGAGAATGTGGCTACCTCGACATATAACTAAAAAGTAGAGTTTTTTCTCCCATGTCTTCTCATAGAGTATTGTTCATGATATAATGTTTTTAATTTATGCTGTTAGGAACTAGAAAGTGATTGAAAACATGTAAATTTAACGGTGTTTTTCCTTGCATGATTTGCAAGAATAACACCGGGGATCATGGAGCGGATAAAATCAATATCCCCAGGATTAATATATCAGCCGGATTAGCTGGGATAAATTTTATCAGTCTTCTGCGTGGAGATTTAAGTCTTCGTTTGATATTATCGGGGTAAGGGATGTTCCTTTAAAGTAATTTGAAAAAAAAATTTGATGTGAAATTATAATGATAATAAATAAATAAATAAATAAATAAACAGGCAATTTTTACCTGTGGCGGACTGTAGGCGAAAAAGCCACGAGTCAATGATAAACGTTCAATCAACTAACCAATCAATCATTCAGTCTTTAATATACTTTGGTATCTAATGAGCTCACCTCCCACGCGGACGTTCTTAAGGCTTCATGGGAATGAACACGTGATGACGACCTAGGAAACTCGTAGGAGGACACTGATAAGCTGATACAACAAGTTGTCTGCTTCTTAAAAAATATATATATTTATTTGTTCTAATCCATGTCTGCTTCATCCAACGTAATCTCTTCAAAGTAGGTTCACTTTACTGGTAGCATTGAATCGACGAAGGTGCTTTCTAATCTCGTCCCTAGTGCCCCTCGGCAAAGCCATACCTCTGTATCCTCTCGTCAACCCAAAATTTCATAGCACGGTAATAGGTAATATATTTTTCTCGAATCTGCTTGTCGCAAACTAAATAAACACTTCCAATCATTTGCAATCCGGTCCTTTATTCCCATAGTCCGCTGTCGCTTTAATATTTGTATTGCTTTGAAACACCTTTTATCCAATTACGGGGAAGTTTTGTGGTGTTTGGTTATTTAATTTGGAGATCAGAAGCTCGAAATTGGCTCATCCTGCCTACAGACAATGTTTGTTTGTGAAACATTTGGACTAATTCAGCGAATTACTACTTCGTCTGACTCATTTGTCGATTGTCATTAATCTTTTTTAACCGGCTTCTTAGTACCCCGCCAATCTCGTGGGTTTGAGGAAAATATTCGTTGAGAGACTTTCTGAGGCAGCTTCATTGGAGTAAAACCTGCAAAAAATACGCCCTAATTTGGTGCCCTTATTTACAATGATAGAAAACGTAGCTTTAAACTTTTTGAAATTATGTTATGGATAAAACGTGTTGCAAATTTGTCTTAAGTGACAACCGTGAAATTAAAAGATACCTTGTTTTATTTTTCACTCGCAAAACACCGGCAAGTCGATACAGGTGGCACTGAGAGCCTCGTTACCTATTAACTTATCATTAAGTGTCAAGAGGTTTACAAAGTACGAATGAGCGAAAAATGCTCAACAAAATGAAACGGCTTCATGCGCTATCAAGAGGCCTTTAAACCTTTCATTCAGGTAAAAGGTGAGGTTTTTCCTTTGACCTTTTTATGGTTTATAGTTTAATTCATAGAAGGTAAAGAAACAGTATTCCTTAAGCCACATGCTGGGCTTTGAAGACAGAGGGCAGAGAAGCGAAAAATTCGATAGTGATCCTCATTTTCTAGTTGTTGTAGCTCCAAGACGTATACCCATACGTTGGACTCCAAAGCCGCCACAACAGCAACTGGATCGAGGAATTTGCGGCATCAGTTCATGTGGTGCGTTTGTCAGACTGATTGATATTGACCCTCAGATTGCGACTGGGGTTGTATTGATCATTCAAATTAAAGTTTTAATTAACTTGATCATTTAATTGAATAAAAGTGGTGCTTTTTGTCAGGCTACCCTGGGGGATCTAACTTTTGAATGGGTTTGGTTTTCAGTGAATGATGTTCAACGAACAGTTGCTTTTAAAACCTTGAGCTACAGCGCGGACAGGGACTTGGTTGAAATGTTAGCAACTAAGCTCATCAAATATTTTTCTTTTTCTTCGTTCCCCTACCGACGCACCACCGCAATTTCACTAAACTCTCAATTTATTAGATAAATAATATCTTTTAATAGCAACAACAAACACGTAAACAGGACAAACAAAACGACGAAGTAAAACAATTTCTGAGGTTATGATAAACAATTTCATAGTCCCCGACACAAGGGTGTCGACATGTTGGCACAACTTATAGGAAGGTGTTTACAAGGAGGGAGGGTAATCGTGGTGCTAGAGTTTCCCTAGCAAGAGGGTTACCCTAACACTCGCATATTTCTTCTTTTTCACACCACGTGTTTACAAAGCAGGTAGGGTTACCCTCGCACTAGGGTTACCCTACCTGAGTACTAGGGTTACCTTAGCAAGAGGGTTACCCTACCTGCCTTGGAAAGGCTCAGCTAGTGATAAATAAAAAGTCGTTTTCTGTCTACGATGATAACATTTTCCCGTTTCTCTTGAATTTAACGTGTTTTCCATAGAGAACTTCAAGATTATTTCAAATTTTGGACCGTTACAAATAATGTTACGCATGACGAAACAGGTCAGTAAAGCTGGCAAAGTTGACCCAGGTGATAGGGTAACCCCCTACCTGTGAAATTTGCTTGTAAACCAGAGCTAACTTTAACCCGCTTGCTAGGGTAACCCTCTCTCCTAATGAACAGGCCCTAAATGATTGAAAACTCAGTTTCGGGTCAGTCCAGAACAATCCCGCACCACTGAACACGACGTCGATTCTTATCTCAAAAAAATAACGTCAAAACTACACTACTGTTTTAACTGAAAATTTTGACTTAATTTCAGTGTGTTCATCATGCCTACAAATGCTATATTCTTTCTCGTGATGTTATGGCCTATAACTGCTAAGACCAACTTATTTCGGCCACACAAGATTTGGAAGTTCGGCAATCGTCGGCAGCATGCAAGAAATCTCGACCTGACAGATAACATATATTACCTCACGAAAACTTACAAGGACGAGGAAGCGTTTAATCACAGCAAATCACTTTCGTTTGAAGACGTTGTTAAAGAGCTACGAGATATTGGTATTTTGGACCTTCCCAATGTAAGGTAAGCTTAACGATCATCAACCGAAATTTCCTTCAACATCAGAGAAACCTCGGATTCCTTGCAGTTTACAAGAAAAATAGCTTTCGACCAATGAGCGAGAGCGAATTTCTTCAGTTAAAGATATACAAATCAAATTTTTTTGTCCTTCTTTTTAGCGTGATTGGTATGTCAAATGCGACCCAGCCACAGGATCACGCCTCACCAGCGACTGTACGATTAGAGAAGAGACATTGCAGTAACCCATGCGGGGGATGCTCTACAGAAACAACAGCGGAAAGGTATAACCTACATGGGGTTGCAGGATTAAAGGTTTGGCCAGTCAAATGCAATGTTGCCATCTGTTTTAACGGTCAAGGAGAATGTCAGAAGATAAAACGCCATTACAAATTGTTCGGCAAGGTTCAAGGCGACTGGAAGAGCAAAACGATTGAGGTCGATGTCGGTTGTGCTTGTACGCGATCTCCGTAAACTACAAAAACATCAAATCTTGAAAATAAGAAATAAATGTATGCTTTAAAAATATATAAATTAGTCAATTACTTCAATACTGACCTGAGAAACTTTCTTGCTAATGATTATTTTTAAAATGATAATGTAGCTAATCTTTCGAGCAAAGCATAATGAACATGACAGAGCCATTAACAAGGAAACAAGAAAAAGTGTAAAAGATGAGGTAACCATTGAATGGGGTGCGTCTCTAGAAAAAGCGGTGTTACTAAATAATCTACAGTGGTATTAAAAAAATTCTTGAAATAAATACATCAAGAGAAAAGAAAATATTAGGCCATTCCCGAGTTCCCCCAAGCCTCTGTTTCAAAGCGAGGTGCGAAGTGCGAAGTTGTTGACATGAAAAAGATTTTTGATTCTCATGCAAATACAACTCATTTACACAAGAAAGGTTTGGCATTTAGCCTCGTACTGAAAGTGAGGGTTTTTTAGAACTCGGAAATGGCCTGGTGAATAAAAATAGAGTAGTTTTTTTCCCCAGGAGACGAAATTTATTTTATAGAGAGAGAGAAACAAATGGTAAATTTATTTATATTCATTTATTTTGAAAATATTTGTTTCCGGATGAGTGAAATTTAACCTATTTACAGACACAACAACATAAATAATGTTCTCCCTTGACCAAGAGAAGCCACGTACGGTAATGCATGTCTTGGAAATTCGCAGACCACTTCAGACAAACACATAAATCAATCAATTATTTATCAATAAATACGATTGATGTCCGGTAACTTGAAAAGCTTCTGATCATTATAGATTTGCGTGATATATTACTTTTTTTACAATTTTGAGATCCTCAGGTTTTTGTCGATATGCTGAATATTAAGTATGTGAAATATCAACAGAAACCAAGCAAAGGGAAAATGCCATCCAAATCATGATGCTTGCTAAATTTCGGTATATACCAATGTACATCCCACACTGGATAATACAAGAACCATGGCATTACTGAGAAACTAGCAAACTTCCACGGGCAAAGGAACACACAGATGGATCAAGACTTAGCTGATTTAAACGTTGTTTTCGCTGTTTGCTCTGTCTATAACTATGCTTCTCCCATGATTTTGTTAACTTCTTCCCAGTCTATTTGACTTCGGGTACTTCCTGTGCTCTCAGACATATTTCCTACAGCCTCATCAACATCAGCCTCAAATAAAACACAACAACAAAGAATCTAAGAAAATGATTGGGTGCTACATCAAACTTCTGAGTTCATTATTCTAGCCTGTTCACAATCCGTCTATTTTCTCTTTAGAGATCGTCGAGCGCGCGTATGGAAGTAAAAACCGCGGGGGAATTTCGGACCACTTATTCCACACGACTATAAAAGTCTATTGAATGTTTAGGAACTTGGCTAGATTTGTTGTGAAAACTATTGAATGTAGCGTCGAAGTGCTGCTTATTAGCCTTTACAGGGTGGTCGTAACTTTTGTATTAGTTTAAGAATTCTTAAAATGTGCTTATTCAAATGAAAGCTATATATTGAGCATTAGTTTCTTGTTATGCTGTTGATTATGCATATACACTGAAGGTGATCATAATTTTTAACCGTGTAGAAGAAATTCTAAAGTGTTACCATTCAAGAGTTTTTGTCGAAGAGAAAAAAAAATTGACGACCAAACAGAGGAATACTGGTAGAGCACAACAGCTTTCATCTAAAATTACTATCCCATAACTCACCAGAAGCTGAGCAACATCATCAGACGCGCGCAAACTCTGTCCAGTACTCCACGGACTGACGTCAATATCAAACTCCCGCAACAGAACGCTGGTTGAAGGTACTCCTGGCTCAGCTTTAGGTTGTCTATAATCTCTGTTCGAGTTTGATGGCCAATCAACTGCAAGCACCAAAACATGACAGTTTACCAAGGCGTAATTGTATTCTTTATTATATTTTCAGGCAATAGTTAACGTGAAATAAAGTTATATAAGGATGTAAGACGAAGGAAATGTTAGGTATTCTTCTGCGTGATCGGACAATAAAACTTACTTTCTTCTCTCTCCGTTTCTTTAATTCTTCCATTAATCAGCTTAGAGCGTTGACCAGTTAGCCCGGAGGAATCAACTCTTCTAGGCTAAAAGTGAAAAAACGAGCTTTTTAATTGAAAAGAAGATTTCTATTTAATGCAAATGCTTTGATAGATAAGAGGGTGTAATTTGTGTCTGGTGCCGCCCTTTTGCCCCGAAATATTCAGTCGTTTCTAAATTTAAACTATCATTGCCAACCATTTCCAGTTGACTCGGAAGTACTGACGACCACGATCACTCAAGGTTTAGACTTTTGTTGGTGCTTCAAGCCTGGTTTTCACTAGCGGATAAGCATAAGGATAAGCACAAGCACAAGAAAAACGGACAAGTTCGTTCTTCTTGTGCTCGTGCTTACGTCGTAGCTTTGACTGGTGAAAAGGGAGTCGACATAAGCATAAGCATAAGCACAAGGCCTTGGACCAATCATAGATCACTTTGACCCAGACCTCATGCAAACATATCAAAAGCAATATGGCGGACGCTTCGTCCGCCATCTTGTTTATCATCGGGTTGAGGAGAGCTGGTATCATGAATTAAGTCAAATGAGCCATTCTGCGTGTGTGTATGTTTTTATGCTTATGCTCACGCGCTAGTGCCTGCGAGTAGTTTGTTACCGTCTTAGAGAGAAGTGCTTTCGAGGCACGCGAGGGAACACAAAATCGCCTTGCGCGCGTCGCGATTCCTCGCTGGATGCGATTTTCCGCGCGCTTGGGTGTTTTATTCGACCAAAAGTTAGTACTGGAAATAAACTACCCTTACGCAGAATTTTCTGTAAAATTACAGAGTAAAGTGTTGTATGGCGTCACGACTATAGGTTAACTGAATAGGAAATTCAACTAACACACTGACCTTATTAATACCTCGCCAGTCAACATCAGATAACAAGTCCTTCAATTCCTCATCTCCTTCCAACAGGCTTTCTATTCCTTCGAGATTCTCTACATCTAAACCATCGACATCCTCCTCTAACAACCGATCTACTTCCGCTAACGTCTCACTACCAGGGAGGAGAGGGTAAGTTGGTTGTGTCCTCGCAAACGTTCGTCCCATAGTTGTAACGCCCTTCGGCTGCGATGAAAATCTTTGCGCACTGATACCCCCATGGGGAGTCCTGCGCAAGGCAGTTTCGCGCGCTTTCAATCGTTTCGGCTGGTTCTTAGCAAAGTCCCGATATGTTTGCTTCGTAACAAACTCGGCGCCAGTAGGAGATTTCGAACGCCAATAGTCGTCGTCCGGAGCAGTCTTCTTCGCATATAACCTATCGTTTCGGTCAGTTTTATCTTGTACTAAACTGGCAAGATCTTGTTCGTCTGAAACGACCGGGCTGCTAGTTCGTATTAAGTCGTATCGAGGGGTTCTTTGCGATCTGATGTTTGTAATTTCTGCGGCACCGCGATCCGGAAAATCCTCGGAAAATAACGAGTCTGGACGATAAGTTCCATCGTAAACGGAATGGTTACCTTTCGCTGGAAAACGAGACTGTTGAAGAGCTGTTTCATTTGTAACGCTTCGTTGGTCAATTTTCTCTTTACCTTTACGCGAACTTTTAGGTAACGTTTTGTGTCCTTCGCCAGCTCTTTTCTTTTTCCCTGGGAGAGGTTTTGTAGAAAGCGAGGTTACGTTTCCCCCATAGCGGAGATTAGGCTTACGAACATTGGCCTTGGGAACGGGCTCGGCCAGCATCTCCGAGAGAAGATTGGACGCTGATTCTATTCTCTTCTGTTTGTGTTGATCTTCCGTTTTCCTGTTTAAGTTAACGTTAGACGAAACCTTTTTTAGTTTCTAAACCCAGAACTGTATAACTGCCTTATTTGGCAGGGCAGACTTGCGCCTTTATTGGCGTTTGTAAGGTAACTAACAACACATCATTCATTCACTTGGTATGATTAGGAAAAATGTTGAATCTTACCTGCGTTTCACATCTCTTTCCTTTTCCATGGACTTCATCTTTTGATAAGTAACAGTGCCCTTAAAATAACAAGATAACATAAATACGAAGGTCTGGCTATCACAAGGAAGATAGCCACGCGTTGTCACGCAAGAACGCACGCGAGAGGCAACTGTAGCCGTAGACTGAGAAATAATATTTCCACCTCATGATAACTTCGCATTAACCAAAACTCCATGATCGTTTTTAAATTTATAACTACGTAAAGGCGAAGTCACACTATGCATATTCGCTTAAAACTTTTGAAATCCCGGTGGCCACGCGATATGATATCATGTGCAACTTCTTGCAAGCAATTTAAGGGACTGCGGCACCAATTTAATCAGAGTCCCTGCACAAGCTATTACGCGGCGGGACAAACGGTGCCGTGTGATACTGCATGGCGTGTCCGCGCCTTAACATCGATTTAACAATCCTAGCTAATTCTGTCTTTTTTTCGATCCTTTCTTACCTGTGTGGGAGACATGAAAGGTTGATGTTCCTGTGCACGAAGCTCTTCCTGCTGGTTCCGCCATTCAGCTTGCTTTTCTGAACGTTTTTTGTTCATCCATTCCTTAAGATATTTTCTAGCATCTGGGCTGGGGTCCCTACTGAGGGAAGAAAATTAAAGCATCATAAAACGTTCCTAGATAATTTTAACAAACGCCTCGCCTGCCAAACAATAGGAGGCAATTCTCCACTCCATACACCAGAGGGAGAATGGGTACAAGCCTTCGGGACAACGATTTCTAGGATTGTTTGGGTAGACAAGCGTTAATTGTGATTGGTCAATGGTTGTCTTTGGATACCATTGACCAATCAAAACTAATGGTTGTCCACCCAAACAATCCCAGAAGTCCTCTTCCTGTCTGGCGCGCATTGCTTCGTATCTCCCATATTTCTTATCCTTTTGCTAAGCAGGTATTCAACATCTGTAAAGAGAGTTCGCTTGTTAAAATCTACAGTGTAGAAGTCACAAATTTAACCTACCGAGTTCTTTTTATGTCTTTGTCGCGGAGTATGTCCTTCAGCTTATCCGGTGTTAATGAAAGAGAATCTAAATGATCATAAACCTGAGGTTTTGCATCTCTGAAAGGAAACAAAAAGTAAATAAGTGAATTAAAAAAATAAATAAAACATTGCAAGGGAATAGAATATGCCACTTCAAAATTAGAATATTTTCTAGGTGTGCATAGGTGTATTGACGGCATGTTATCGTAAGTAATCTACTTAGTTCTATTTGTTTAAAAATCTCGCTTATTTCTAAAATGCTGACATCAGTGAAAACGGTGGAAACACGTCTTAAAAGAAAAAAATTAGTTCTAGATCACTAAAATATTAGGAATTTCCGTGAGGCAGACCTTTATCACACTTACCGTACTAACAAGTTGAAAGAAAGTTAACTAAAAAGGAGCTTTTGTAGTTAAACAACGATAAATCAAGCAGGCTTGGGACACTTGAGAAACGACGTCGTTTAGATGAATGGCTTGACGAAACACATGAATGACTAAAAACTGTTAGAAAGTATGTTACCTTTCATGATGCTGTGAAGGGGCTGCAGGTTCGTCTTTCTGGCGATCCCATTCAGCATCGGCTTTGATGTCCATGTTATAATCTTCATGCTTGTCATCAGCTGTCTCTTCTCCGTCAAACGCTGTTTCGCCTTCTTCTATGGCACCATCACTCCGCATTTCAACGCTGTCTCCGACCTCTTCTTCTCGTTGTTCATCGGAGCGTCTGTCATCATCTTGTTCTACCTCAGAGACTATCTGTTCTTCAGCACCTTCGCTGGCCCTCTCTTCCTCTTCAGACTTAACATCTCTTACATTATCCACGTCAACTCTTGCTTCTTTTTCTACATCAACATCAATGCTATCTTCCGTATCTAAATAGGAAAGGAAAAATTACGTTTTATCAACAGATTTGAATATGGAAGGGATAGCTAGTGCTCGAGATACCAGCTTTGGAAATTGATTGCGATGGCAAATTCACATGCAACCTCGTTCCCAGGGTCCTTTCCTACTCGATTCTCTCTCACTCCAGGGGACGAGTAGGATCCTGGGACCGAGGTGGATTTACTTGGTCCATTGATTTGACGAAACTAAATTTTGATGTTTCACTCCTCAACCACGCGGGCAACGCCACAGTTTCCTTAGAAACTACCTCCATTAAGTAGAGCGACCAACGCCAATTCTCTCCTAACAATGTCAGTACAAAATCAAGAGAAAAGGTTATGAGATTAAATAAAATGATCATCTAAGGGAAAATGCTTTGATCTTTTATCAAATTCTCTCAGATAATTCTTTAAGGAAATGTATGGAGATCAGTGTGGAGAATTTATGTATAGATATTAGGGCTTAAAGTGTTACCGAGGAAAAGAATTAAGCCAACAGTTTGTAACGCTGCACTCTCCGAATCCTTCAATCGGCGACAAAATTGAACCCCTCCCCTGTCCCCTCCATTCAAAGTTGGGGTGTTTGTTGTTTTCTATAGGTAGCTAGAACAAGGGCACAACATTGCACGGAGGGGATGGGGGAGGAAAGCAATATTTCCTCCTTTTGAAGTTAATAAAACGTAAAAAAGCCCAGTTTTGGGCGAAGTGTCTCAACTCATTTTGTCGCCGACTGTTGCTAACTGCACTCCTGAATTAGCAATAATATGAGTAACCAATGGTAAAATAACCAACCTTCAGATTTTTGTAGTTTTTGAGGCATTCTTTTGGAGGCTCTTCTCCAAGGTGCGGTATCTCCCCATCTCCGGGGCTTTCCTCGACGGGACCTCGGGAAGGATTCATCCTCCGTTGGAGATGGGTTTAGCACTTCATCGATGCTTTGAATAGCTGAAAGAAGCTGGAAAAAAGAAGCAGAGCTAATTATGCACAAATATTCTCCCCATATAATGAGTCATTTAGTGTACAATTTCTTATTCTGTTGAAATGATCCTTGTTGTCATTAAAATGAAAGCGAATGAATAATTTTTTTCGTGACTTGTTATTCATAGATATAGCGAGTCTGAGTTTTAAGTGTGATCAATCAAATGTAAACTCTTAAGGAGTTCTTCGCTACCATCTATTGTTCTGTCCGCAGAGGAAACTTTAGCGAGACCAGTTATCAAAATATAAATCACAGGGGATGTCTTCCTTGTAAAACTCCCGGCGGTTATAGAACGACAAAGAATGTTTATGGCACGTAAAGTTGCAAACAGATTCACCACTTTGGAAAGGGAAAGGAGACTGGGCTAAGTTAACTTTTGCAAAGAGTTTTGGGACTATTACTAAGGTCAGTAAGAAAATGGTTAATAGCTGACCGGCTGCTGACCAGCTAACCTGCACAGCAAGCGTTTCCGTGTGGTTTCGGAGCAAAGAAAGACCGGGGAACGGCGAGGAACGGGATTTTCGGTTTTGGCCGCGCGAAAAATGGAACGAGAGCCGCTTACTACGCAGACTCACTGACCGGAAAGTCTCTAGTAACGATCCCAGAAACCAAAGGGGGCGTAGTACCGATAGTAGGCTGATTTAGCAACAGAACGGGAACGTCATTTGACGACGGGAAAGCGCGCGGAAAGGACCAAACTCGACTTCCGGTGCCCAATTTGCCACTCTGCCATTGGTCAAGCCAGTTGTTTGATTTGCGCGCGCCGTCGTCAACTGACGTTCCCGTTCTGTTGCTAAATCAGCCTAGTACTTACCACGCGCGAACTCTTAAATTCTCTGTCCATGTTCTGCGTGATTTGATCCATTGCTTCTATCCTTTCGCTCATTTCTTGCATTCTTTCATTCAGTGCATGCGTCGAAACAGTGCGCGCACTGGACTGGGAAGCAACTGGGAAAGGAAGTGGGTAAAACCTGAAAATCAAGTGACAATTTTTTAATTGTAACAGCAACATTCTTTCTATTGGCTTTTTTGAGGTAGTGGAGTGTGTTGAATGTATTATGGGACGGTTTTGGGGGACGAATATCTAACCACTTTGTAACGGCCAATATAAGAAGCGATAGCGTCACCAAATCAGCTCCATGGTGCAAGGAAAAGAACGTTTGGTTTATGGGGAAACACATCTCAACAATATAGAGTGACATAACATTTACCACGCGGTAACAAAAAAATATATATATATGCCTACAAGAGCGGGACGCCGAGAGTCAATTGTGACGCATATCTAACTTTTGAGTCTTCGGTTGAAATACTGCAGTGGTGTGACCATTCAAATGGAACGACTTCAGCAGTACTTTTACATGGTCCTAAGTTTTTAGTCTGCGGATGGGATCTCATGGTGAAACCTTTTCACTAGTGCTTTCAAGTGGAACTATTTATTAAGTATGTAGTTCTAAGTTTTGAGTCTAATTAAAGGATGAAACCCTGTGTTGTGACCATTAAAATGAAATCTCTTTGTCAGTACTTTCACGTGATACTGTTGGATTTATGCATTTTATAAAATCTGCATTTGAAATTTTTGGTTTCTTTGTGAGCAAACTTGGTGACCACTTACCTCTGAAAAGAGCTGTCTATGGAGTCCATCATGTCTACTGTTACTCGGTCAGCACCGTCAAAGGACTGCTTCTTGCTTTCTTGTTTGTGTTCTGTATCTTCCTTTTCTTCAACAGACTCATGTCTTGAAATTTCTGAAGAAGCTAAACAGAAGGAAAACTCTTCCCAGTCAATAGCATCATATGGATATCATAGACATTCTTTCACCGATAGTTCTAACTCGAGGCAATATTATTGTTAAGAAACGTTTTCTTTTCCGTAAGAGCACAGTTTCTTCCCGAGACGACTTCTTTTCAGAAATAGTCCCTTCTGTGTACGTGGAGACATTATGCACTTTTTACTGAAAAGGTCTGAAAAGGACGGTACACATGTCTTTTCTTGTGAGACACAGCTGCTTCTCTGACTGTTCGACAAATAAAACTTGTTGTGCAGCTATTGATACGAACCGGCGTTACAAGAAAGTGTCTTAACCAATCACTAGCATAACGGTTACTCCGCTGTACCTACACTTCAGCATACAGTCAAACTTGTATTAAGCGGACCTCTACTAAGCAGTCACTTACCAAAGTCCCTGAAATAGTTTCACTTAATAACTGTAAAACTGACCTTTATTGTCTTCATCTCTGTTAAAAGGTCACCTTCACAAATCTACCATACTAGTGCAACAGATACACTATGCAAGGCGTTTAGTGGTCTTTTACTATTTTTCTTTAGGTACAAGTGGAGGTAGAAACAGTTTGAGGCCAAAAAGGCATGGGATAGATATTTCGCTATGTCACCAGCTTCATTTTCTTGAATAACCCTTCGGTTAATCAAACCTGTATTAAACGTTCAACCCATATTAGCGGTCAGTAAGCCATTACCCAAGGATGACCGCTTAATACAGGTTTGACTGTATGAATTGAGATGTCATATCGTAATTTGCACATTTACCTTGTTTAGAAAACAACTCTGTTTTTTCACCAGCACTCCTGTTCAGTTCCTCCTCCTTTGTGTCCTTTTCTTTAGGAAGAGCTGTACTTACTTCATCTGCAGTCGTTAATGGCGCACTTCGAACCTCGAACCACTGATTATGGTCGATATCAGCCACACTTAGGAACTGCCTCCCCCTGACATCTATTGGAACACTATTGGTCACCTGGTCAACATCTGTGGAACTAACAGGGGGGCCACCACCAGTCATGTCACTCATATCTACTCCAATCAGCCTCCCCCGTACAGAGGTTGGAGGGTCAGTAACAGATTGGTCATAATCTATAAGCGAACCAGTGGGGAGGATGCGGTCCTGATCAGGCTTGGGCATTTGCAGTTTTAAAATGATATCCGGTGGTAATACTGGCGCGTGGGATGTCACGTGATCAACATCATCAGATTGTTTTTCCGTTTGAACACCAAATGTTACTAGTTCCCGGTCTCTTCTCTCTGGAGGTGACCGGGCTGGAGGTTGATCAGTCTGAGAGCTGGAACTTACTTTATAAGTACTTCCCAGTCCGATAACGCCAGAGATATTTGAGGAATAGACAGGACTGACTGGCGATGGCTTCTTTTCCTCACCCACTTGAATACCAATATTCTGTTTTAGAGCACCTTCGTGTCTCGACTGCCTATCAGAATCATCACGCCATTTGTTACCAAAGCTGCTGCTCCCACTCCGATACTCAGCCATCTGCTGGTCGACTTCCTGTAGCTTTCGTCCTATTCTCTCCTTTATACGCCGCATGGAGGGTGGAGCAGGTAGTACATCTTCGAGCATGGGTTCCCTGTGAACTCTTTCTCTAATAGTTTCCTTGTAGTTTCCGTTTTTGACGGGTTCGGCACTGTGACCTTTCTTACTGGCTGGCCTGTGCACATCTCCTTTACTTAGATACTTACGGTCGTCGCCGATAAAAGCATTCGAGTCTGGACTTCGTTCAACGCGAAAATACTCCTCTTCTTCCTCGGAAATATCTACCACATGATCAAAAATCTCTGATAATTCCAACTCACTTTCGCTCAAGCTAACACTCTTTTCCTTCTCCTTCGTAGAAACGACTTCCTGTACTATTTGCGGCTTGTTTTGTCGTGGCTTCGTACTTTGATGCCCTTTTGCAGGTCGAGCTTGATCAGAAACTCCCCTTTCAGCTCTCCTCGCTTTTTTCGCTGGTTGAACTGTAATTACTTCTCTCTGTGCGAATTTGCGACCAGTTCCTCTTCCTCGTCTGCTCTTGTACAATGGCGACGTTGACCGAGGTCGGGTTTCTTTTTCCAAAGCCTGCCTTCGTCTTTGTCTAAAAGCAAACACAAAACATGGAAGAACGATGAGGGCGAATCCCAAAAGTAAGCGAATCCACAAAATTTACCAACACGCTACAGTCTTGATGTCATTTTCTTTGGTTGGCAACATTTAACCTACATAATTTCTTTTAACCTCATTACTATTATGGTAAATTAAGCATTGTTATCGTGAGGAGAATTTAGCTGCTGACTTCAAAGGCTAAACGACCATAAAAACGACAAAAAGCCGTGAGACGAGCACTGTTAAACGTCCGCTTAAGGACCCCTCCATAAATAAATACAAATACCCTCCGTCCTATTGGGGAAAGTTCGAGGAGGGGCGTTGCGTGATGAGACAAAAACAGCTGCGTGGGAGACAACTAACTGAATAGTCTCCCACGCAGCTTGAGGAAGGGCGTTGCGTGACGAAACAAAAACGGCTGCCTGGGAGAGTAATGACTGAATAGTCTCTCACGCAGCTTGAGGAGGGGCGTTGCGTGACGAAACAAAAACTAATGACTGTAGTACTCAAAGTTATCTTACCTTGAAGGCGCGTTTCTCTTGTTTTGTGCCACAGGTTGTTCAGTTACTGAAGCAGTAGACTGCACCATTGCTGGTATATCTCCCATTAGGGGTTGGATGTTCTCTTTTTCGTGAGGGTAGAGTGGGTGCGTGGGCGGCTCAGTAAGAGGTTTGAGCTTATCTCTCATTCTCTTTTCAAACGCCAGTATTTTCTCCAATGGGATTAGCTGCGGAGTTTCTGCCTGCCTGGGAGTTTCCAAGAGCGGCCAGGCTTCGCGAACAGATGGTGGATTTTCATAAAGCCTCATTTTATTCAAGTCAATAGCAGTCGGATGCGATTGCCTTTCGGTCATGCGCAGCAAAGGCCACTTCTTAGAGGGCGCGCCCGTGGTACCGAGTCCTTTTTTTTCAGTGTTGTTTTCCAATAGTTCTCTTTTGGGTTGAATTTCTAAGAACTTTATTTTGCTTAGATCAGGTACCACACTTTGCGATGCTGTGGGTTTTGTTTCTGGGAGATGTAACAGCGACGTTTCACTGCTTCGTTTCGGGATTTCAAGAAGCCTCATTTTGCTTAAATCCAGTTTTGAAGCTGGGTCAGTGAATGGAAGATGAAGTAACGGTAAATTTCGCTGTGTACTTGAAGGTGGTTGATTTTGCTGTGAGGTTTGTGGTGGCTGCTGTGATAAGAACAAAGGAAAAACTGGCCAAGCTGGTTTGGGCTCGGTGTTGACATCTGTTTGAGTGTACATCGCGTGAGTACCTTGCACCGACTGACTGACCACCCGACCTTGGTCAGGTGAAATCCCGGAATACACTTGTGTCTGTGAAGCTGATGACGTCATGCTCTGCGGACCTGAAGGACGAGTGAAGTGCTCTTCACCTGTTAGAAGCCCAGAATGCACCTGTGTTTGAGTAGCTGATGACGTCAAACTCTGTGGACCTGAAGGACGAGTCAAGTGGTCATCACGATTAAGAATACCAGAGTGCACCTGTGTTTGAGAAGCTGTTGAAAACAAACTCTGCGGATCATGATGACGAATCGGGTGACTCCCAAAATGTTGTTGTGTTTGCGAGACAGTCGTTGTTAGTATCTGATTACCAGGCGGATTAGTCACGTGATCTGGAGGGCCAGAGAACTGACGCGTCTGTGAAAATGATGACGTCATTATCTGCTGTTCAGTTTGTGACCCAGTCTCAGTTTTTGTATTGTTTGTTTGCCTCCTGCTGTGGCTTTGAGGAGTTAATTCCGAGCTCTTACTGCTATCCAGAACTGTTGGTATCCGGAGAAGAGGAATACCGGATTGCAAAATAGTTTGGTCGCCATCATCGCCTGGCCTGGAAAAAAAAATGTAGAAAGATTGCATAGCTTAGAATTACAATATTAAAAGAGTTATAGTAGGTGCAAGCTCCATGCTACTTATCCCTTCTCTTCTTGGTACAAAGGTAAAAAAAAAAATACAAAAACAACATAAGCAACAGCAGCATGTACAACTTAAGTCTAAAAAAACTACCAGTGTGAATATACAGATGGTCACATCCAACACAGGATAACCATCCTACGTTTGAGTGGTGAGCTCTAGATTTTAAGAGTCTGCCGCTGGTTAAAAGCTTCCACGATTACAACCATGTTGTTTAGCTTTGTTTTTTTTTTCCTGGAAGGATTGCAAAAGCAGTGTTTTGAAGAATTACTTTAACTCGCACAACAAACAAACGAGACGTTGAAAATTCACCAAAGCTAAATCTTACCTAACGACAAGAAGTAACTCCATTTTCCCTTGTGATACCGCTGCCTCAGAAGCTGAAGAATGCTGGCTCCAATCACTTGCCGTCGCCTCTTTTGCCTGCTTGGAATCCTTGGCAACCAAAGCACCAACAGCTTTTTGATTATCATGCACGACATCAGTAACCTTATTCTCATCCGGGGACTTCTTTCTCCTTCTCCCTTGACGCGATGTAGCTGTCCTAATGATCGGCCTAGAATCTGTACTCCGTTCCTTTGTCTTCTGTGTCAAGGACGTTGTATCTTCTATTGTCCTAACTATTGACAAAAGGGCACTTTGTAAGTTAATAAAGTTATAGGGCAAACAGAACGTTTTCTGACCGATTTTGCGAAAAAAAAAACACTTCATTTGAGTGTCAATGAGCAGAAAACAATAACACATCATTGTTTATCATTATTTCGCATTTTTTCACGGTTAGGGTATCGAACCAATTGGCTTTTAGGGTCGAGAGAGCTGCTACATGACTGGAGAGCTCGCAGAGAACCTTCAAAACGCTTCCAAAAAGAGCCTCGCGGTTACAAATGAACAATTAAAAAAAATATGAAGGAGGGTTTGCGCGACGGCACTTAACCCTTAGAGCCCTAAGAACGATCAGCATCAAATTTCTCCTTGAAATATCAATGCTTTATAGAATCGGTGATGACAAGAATTAAGGACATGATCACACAAGATGAATCTAACAGATTCTTCAACAACTTCTTCCCACTAGTACCATAGGAAACGTATAAGGACAACAAATGAGAATGTGACTTTTGATATAAGGGTTTAAGGGGTTAAAACGGCAGCGTAGGACATTATTCTTCTTACCGTCGCTTTCTTGTTTTCCTAAGTCAGGTCCGTCAATGTCTGGGACGATGGCTGATTTTGTTGTGTGTTCATCGGACATATTTTTCGCCAGGTGTTCTCTTCGTCTCGTTTTCTTTGAGCGCTTGGCTTTTGCAGGAGTGGAGGTCACGATTGGCTTGCCAGGAGACGGCAAATCTGCAGAGAAGAATAAGTTAAATTGTAAAAATGACAGGAAACTATTAAAATCACAAACGCACACAGCACTAGTAGGACAACAACACCAAGGTTTTTAACAGTTTTAAAAGCACTCAAGACAGAACTAACGAAACGAAATCAGCTACATTTTTCAGCAAATCAGGAAACAGAACTCTAGAAAAATATTGCTCAGTAGTCGCACTTCAGGCACCTTGTACAGCGTAATTAACAGCAACACACGAAACTGTTCAATGGCTTTCATCTGAATGGTCACATTGAAATATTTTATTTTAAGACTCAAACGTTAGAACACCCTTGTACAATGACAATAGCACAGCAGAAACGAGTGCTCTGTGGCTTTCATTTGATACTCTAAACATTCAAATGAAATAAAGCAAATGCAAAAATGGTAAGTAAGACCAATGGAAAAGATTTTATGGACGCCCAAGCCACTACAATGAAAGATTTCAGCCATTTTTGCAATATTCGTCTGGAGCGTGCGAAAGATAAAGATATATACACGTGCATGAAAAAGTATTTGGTGTTGTTTCTGTACCTGTATCGGAGTGGTAAGTGGTTGGACTTCTCTCCGTCCCTCTAACTGTCTTCCTTTTCTTCAGTGCAAAACTAAAATCTGTCTTCTCTTCATCTGTTGTAGGACTATGCACCACAATGTTCGGAATGTTCGGATCACTATTTGACTTTGGAATACGATGAAATTGTTGAGCTGACCCAAGTACTTTGTGTAGTGGTTTGGTGACATGGGTCGATTCTTTCCTGGGTTTTGTTGGGATGTCGTTGGTGGACTCTGTTAAACCACTGGTTAAACGAACTGCTTCACTTTGAGGTTCTTTCAACATATCTGGGGTCGATTGGTGATAATCAGCCTCTAAACGATGTCTTAGCCTTCCACTGAAAAAACTGTGACGCTTGGGAGACTTTTTTACCGACCCTTGGATGTTGGAATCGCTCAGGACTTTACGCAAACCTTTTGGTGGCGTTGAAGTATCTATCACGCGGGCGTAACGGTCTTTTGCGCTCTTGGGTAAACGTCTTAGAGGAGGCGTCTGCCGAATGACTGGAATGTCTTTTAAAACCTCACGATTAGAGACCCAAAGCCAGTAAACATTCTGAAGCAACCACAAACCGTTAACAAGAAGAGGCAAAGGAACGTGCACCCGCATCACTGGAAGAGATTCCCGAGTGGCGCGAGCACCAGAATCATAAGAACCTAAAGGAAAAGACGAACCTTCCAAGGTCCATCTACTAAGATAAGTTAAACTTGGCAAGAAATCAAGTATCTGGCTTCCCAAGGTTTTTAAGTCAGGTAGAGAACCCAGCTTGGCTATATCGTTCATGCTGTTACTGCGCTTAATGTCTGCACCAGTTTCAGAGCGTTCAACAGAAACACCTGATCCCAACCTAGAAGAACGAACATCTGTGAAGCTGTGGCTTCTTGAAAGACCCGACCCATCCTTGACGGATTTGTGAGGAGGATCACTATGAAACTTCTTTTGTAAAGCAATCAACGCGTTTGTGTCTGCTGCTAAAAGACGTTTGCTGTAGGAGGAAAGAAGAGGAACCGGGTATGGTGCTTTGCTGTGATGTGACAGGACAGTCTTGGAGACAGTGATCATAAAAAATGTGTCCAAGAACTGGAAGTAAGATGGCTGCGCCTCGAAGGATACCGTTCCCACGGCTCGATCACGATCGTCATGCCTCGAGGTAGAACTCTCGCTTGCATCAGGAACTGCAAAAAACTGATCACAATCTTTGCCAAACAGCTTTTCATCTTCTTCGTGTTTTCGTTTCCACTCCCAGGATATCCGACGATAGAACACAGACAGCGGCTCATGTTCGCCATCACCATCTTGTACACTGACACCTCGAAACTGCGCCATGAGGCGCTTAAATTTCGCCGTCCCAGTCGCTGTTTGAACCACCTCCGGGTCGTCAAAGAATTGAGCTGTCAATTCTGCCGTGGCAATAGTGGGTGGTAACTCAGATAGAAGGGTGAGTAAAGTGTCGTTGATTTTGTCTGAAGCATTCAGTAACAAGCTGAATGGAACGAGTCTAGTAGTCCAATGAAGGGTCTCCCAACAGATGGACTGGATGGTCGTGGTCTCCTAGAAGAATCCATGGCAAATCAGTGCGACAAAACAAGTTTTCAATTTCTCTTATGATAAGAAAAAAAAAAAACGATGGAAAGGATCAAAAATTGGTGTCAATTACCAAGAAGAAGTTATTTAAATCAACGTGCAAAAATGAACTTGAAATAGATCAAAGACAGCAGATATCTCTAACAAGACAGGCTAAAATACTCGACAGGACCTCGTTTCTCCAGCCCATGTTTCCGCGTCTGTATATTCTCTACGCGTTTGATATACCTCTTACCTCTTCGTTTCCTGTTGATTGGCTTCTAAGCTCTCTGTACTTCCTGGATGACTTGCTCATCTTATCACGCGCATGCAATAACCACATAATTGCACAGAAATCACGAAAACACCTTAGGACACTTCTAACGGAGGATGGTTGCTTTTCAGTGGTCGTATCCTTATCACCGCTTGAAGGAGCTGCCGCGGTTTTTTTCCCTGGAAACAACAAGGTTCGTGTCTTCATTTCACACTACAATCCAGCAGTAGATTTAGCTCTTCCTCAACGAATTCACTATCTGCCTTTGTTTGCCTTTAAATGACTGTTCGATGATTTTAGCAGAGTTTTGACTAACAATCAGCTAAATAGCCTCCTACGCAGACGTAGTCTCCTTTGCAGCCGTTTTAAGGGTCGTCACGCAACGCTCCTCCTCAACGCAGACGTTCTTAAAGTTTACGCATTCCTGCCCCACGGACCGGAAAGCGTGACGAAGCCCCAAGAACGTCTGCGTGGGAAGGTATCGGCCAAATCGACTCTTAATGGAAGGAGAAATGCAACTCAGCTAAGTAAAGGATATTACCTTTCTTCTGAGGTGATACATGACCACGTTTCTCGTGAAAACTAAATCCTCGGTCAGCATACCCCACCAATGAGGAAGGCATGGGAAACTCAGAGGAACTTCTGTCCACACTATGAAAGGTCTCTGTGGCCTGAACAAGCTGTTCCGTATACCATCTTACACACGGCCCCAAGCAGTTAGAAGCATTTAGCAACAGGAGGATCTTCTGAACAATCCTCGCGACATTGACGCGGAGTTGCTCTTCTTTTTCGGCAGCTGGTGGCATCATGCCCTGGAAAGAAAAAAGTAGATCGCGCGACGGGTGTCGTCCCTAGTCTGAATTGTCATCCGTCTCTTCGACTTAGTCACCCAACGAGAGGCCAGGCGAGAGTGACTCTCGGGGGGAGGGGGGTGGGGCGAAGAGACGGATGATATTTTAGACTAATGTCGTCCCTGGTCCAAGATTGATTGGTTGATTTGGTCCATATGAACCATCCGTTGGATCTTACCGTTTTGACACCAAGCAGTGACGTAATTTATCAACACAAATGGGACAACGAAACAACCAATTTCTCTATCGAAAGGATAATTGATCGATCAATCGCATGCACTTAAAAAACGCAGTTCAAACCTGGCAAATTGAGGAACGAAATCTTGAATTACGTGAAGCAAGAAGAAGTGTGTTATATAGTTATGGCTAATTCTTACCTTTTTTGTATTAGTCGGTTGTGGGCAGTAAGACGGCGGATATGGCAAGTAAAACTCCTCGGGAACTAACCACACAAAAGCGGTTACCACCTCCTTTAACTGGCTGAGCAAACTTGTTAAGATCAAAGGTACCAAGTCAAGTCTTGCCACTACTCCAGCCTCCAGGATACCAGACATCTCTTTTATGACTTTATCATCATCAAGCTCGGTTCCTATTTCCAGTGGAGTCTGCTGGGATCTAAAACAATAAGGCAAAGTTACACGCGCCGGCAAGTCCAACCAAGAAGGGCCACATGGTCGGAGGTTATCCCAGTTACTATAGCCGGCGAAGAACATGTCTGAGCGTTACAACAACCCTGAATGAATTAAGGCTTACCCCAAGCAGTCCGGTACCCATTTATAAACCTGGCCCCAGTTGATCGAAAAGTGGATAACGCTACCCACCGGGCAGATACCTGTCACTATACACCAGGCCCCGGTTGTTCAAGAGTTGGATAGCGCTATCCACCGGATAAATCGCTATCCAGAGGAAAAGTAGTAAGAAGACCAATTGCGCTATCCTTTGGATAGTAATTTACCCAGTGAATAGTGCTATTCACCCTTCGAACAAATGAGCCAGATAAAGCAATTGGTTTCCCCAACACTGATCCACTGGATAGCGATTTTTTTTCACTGGATAGCTGATCTAACTTCTGAACAACTGGGGCCTGAAAGGAGAAGGACATCGTGGATCTTTTCGTATGAGAAAAAACTCGATGGCACGGTCCTGGTTGGGACCCCGACCTCCAGGCCGCGGTTGTTCAGAAGTTGGATAGCGCTATCCACTACATAAATTGCTATCCAGCGCATAAGTAGTATGTAAACCAATTGCGTTAGTTACTGGATAGTGATTTATCCAGTGGATAACGCTATCCACCTTTTGAACAACTGGAGCCTGATCTAAAAATCCGACACGTTAATCACGTGTTCAAAATGCCTCTGGAACACCATTATAATTGATCATTTTTAAGTTGCGCAGGGACAGGGTCGGTTTTGTGTCGAATTGCAATATGGGATTGTTTTGGACAAGCAAAAACTCTTTTCATTGGCTAATACAATGTTCCTTAGAAAACAGTCCCATGGTGCAATTCGAAGCAACACCGACCCAGTCTACAGCACAACCCGCGCAGCACGAGTTCGGTATGATTTCAGACCAAACTGAATTGCACGACACTAAGTTCAACTACCACTCTATTACAGCCATTTTGAAATCGCAGAATTCAGTCAGTACTTACATTTTATTGATCAAGTAGCCGGTTTGTTGAAAAGCGGAAACAAAAAGGCTTTTACATCTCATATTGCATTCGAAACAGAAATGATGCGATTTAGAGCAAAAATGGTGCGATTTACAACAGAAATGATGCGATTTAGAACATGAATGACACGATTTGGAACAGGTGTGATTTAGAGCAAAAAATTATATGATTCGTGAATAAATCACACTGCTGAGAGCCAATCAGATTGCAGGGATCACCAGTAATTACAAAATGGATAATTATGATAAATATTGAAATACCTTTGGCTTTTCTTTTTTGTGGCTGAGTGAGTTAAATTGTTGTCTACAGAACTTGTAGTTTCCTCTTTTCCCTCATGAGGGACCGGCTTGAAGGCAGGATTAAGCCTTGACATGGCAATGGCGTTAGTCTCGATGTCAAGTGGAGATAGTGGGAAAACGACTTGGATCAAGGACTTGGACTTTGGATCAGCAGTAGTTTGCGATACACTAGACATAAGCAAATCGTTGGCAAATGAAAGCAGCAATGCGTTTTTCCAGTCACCAAGATTCATGGCCAGCCACGCCCCTTCCGGGATCAACCCAGACACAAGCAATAGCTCCACAGTAGTATTGGCACTCCATAGCTCATAAAGACCCTGGTCTCGTACTGCTTGAGCTACTTTGGCCCTTTCAAGTGGAACATGTTCTGCAGCTTGAGAAGGTCCCTGCCGTTTCGCGTCAACAAGCGTGTCACTGCGTTGTTCATGGTCCTGGAACGGTGGAAGTGGAATAGGGTGATATGGTGGAAAAACAAAGAGTGAAAAGTTTGAAAAGTAGGCTGACATGAACCTAGCAAGTGTATGCACCACTTTTAGGCCTCGATTATCTCCAACTCTAGCGATTGGGTAATTATGAAGCAAGGCTTCCATTCGGTGATTTGTAGAGGGCGCTTGACTGCCGATTTGTAAAGCACCCTCGGTACTAAATAAAAAAGAATAACTACCATAGCTTTCCAATTGGTCACACGAATATTGCGGCTCAAGTAATGAATACACAAGGTCAAGGGCTGCTCGTAGATCGTACTGCTGTAATTGTAAATAAAGAATAGACAACAGCGTTTTCGAATCCTCTTCATTCACACTTCCACGAGAAATTCCCATGGGTGAAAGTCTTAAAGGTGTATCACGTGATTGCTGGAGGTCCGGTATTTCCCTGAAAGGTGACCCATATCTCCTCGACATGTCCAAACTTTGCTCGTTTCCCGCAATTTCTTGCAGGCTGGATCGTCTTCTTGAGAACAAAGAGTCCTGCGGTTTATCGGATGGCAAATTGTGGTAGGTGCCGTCCAAATAGGCGCTGACATCTGAAAGACAGCAATAACAAACAGTGGTAAACTCTTTGCACCAGTATCGAGTGAAAAAGGTAAAGAGGCCTTTATGTTACGTCGGTAGCTCGAAATAGTCTTCTGACACACAAACCTAAGGCTGACGATTTTCTCTCTTACCAGGTTGTCTTTGATAAATCTGCCTAATATCCCGGTATCCCACGAAGTCGCGTAACTGGCATACGTAATTTCCTATTCTGCTTATGACTTCATTCCTCCCACTAGTACAATTTAGTAAAAACGAAATCGTCAGAGCCGTAAGCAGAAGGAGAATTATAAACCAATTGCAGTGCTAGATCCCATGCATTGTGACTGGTTAATTCTTCTCCTTCTACGTGCGACTTGGCAATCTGCTTTCACTGGAACATAACAGCCTGGGTTGCAGCCGGTCCAAGTATCGCGTAAACCTTGGCTATAAACGGAAGGTTCAGCGTGTCTGCAACGTAGACTAGAACATAAGCCACAGAGTTATATGCAGAATGGTAAGAATATGGAGACATTCTGACGTTTTTCTTTTCACTGGGTTATAAGCGCTCGTAAGGCTCAGGCTCCACTGTTTGCGAGAACCATCTAAAAGTATAAACCCAGCGCTAATCGCACTGTCATTACCTACTTTATGGTTTGGGCATATTAACCCTTTGAACATATTTTTGTATCTCATTTGGTGATACACACATTACCAAGAAACTTACCCACAATAGTCTCCTTTGTCGCGCCAGGATTCATTGGAATCCTTACACCAAGCATCTGCAGTTTTTCTTGAATTTCACAAAGTAATTCAACCATTTTCTGCTCAACGCTTCCTCTGCTTTCGCTTTCCTCAGCAGAAAACAAAGAAGTTCGTCGTTTCTGGATTCTCTTGTAACTTTCTGAGGTGAAGTTATACAGCAGAAGCCACGATCCACTGAGATGTGTTTGAGCGATGGTTTGTTGCTGGGTCTGCGAACTCTCAGAAACTTCATTTTCTGAATCTTTCCCTTTCCTCTCTATCGCCTGTTGAGCTTCAGCATCTTGTTTGACAAGTTCCGATCCTGGTTTAACCAGATCAGATTCCTGTTTATCCGTTTTCGACCCCGGTGTGTCCTCTCTAGGTTCCTGCTTTTCCAGTCCAACCTTTTCAGATTCTTGTTGAAGCAGGTTTTGCGAAGGTGGTTCACTGCCTTGTAGATCAGGTGTACCTTCACTCTTTGATGTATAGACAAGATTAAGAACACGTTCTGCTATCTTCAACACTCGAAGACAACAAGTAATGCGGTAAACAACACTCGCATCTCTCAGAAGCAGTATCTCCTTTATAATACCGTGTGTGAAATGAAAAGCCCAGGCAAACACGTTTCTGTGACCTGAATCCCACTTAAACACTTCCAGCGACAACCGGAAATAAACCAGAGCCCGGGACAGGTTTCTGTCTCCCACTGGGCTGGGGGTACGACGTTTTACTAAATCACCTGGCGAAGAAAAAGGCTCAGAAAAGCTGCGTAGCTTAGCAACATTCTCAGTGCTGCGAAGAAGAACTTGGAACACTTTCAACATAACTTTTACCGTTAGGTCCAACGCCGAACCAACTTCTCGTTTCCAGTTCACGCCACACGCGGTCCCCAGCGCAAGAGCCATGATAGAGAGGCCCTGGGCATGAGAAATAGCATCTGGATGGCCAGGTATGTACTCAGGCAAAGAGCTTTCAAGTTCAGGGTCATTGAGTCCAAAGAAACCTTTCCCTTGATCTCCACTTGCGAGACCGTACCCTAAACAAACAGATTAACAAATAAACATACCAACAATTTAACTCATCGCTGATAGATGAGCTTGGGAACTGGTGCCTTAAAGGTTAGTGGGGTGGGGTGGGGTCTAAAATACCCCAGGCATAGCAGGGAGGTATCCATGTCAACCCCGCCAGCGGAACCACCCCTGCAGCGGCCACTAACAGGTACCGTCACACTGGAACCTGATCCAGTGGAGAAGACTTATCTGACTCGATACCTACATGGATAGGCCACCCTTGGGGAACGGGAGGGTGGGGGCAAAAGGAATCCGCAACATTTCGCTACAAATGACGTTGAATGGATCCGCAATTATCCGCAGCGAAAGCAAAACTAAAGCAATACGCCACTTGCACATCTCCCATAATGCACCTTCTTTGTCCCCCCCCCCCCAAAAAAAAAAAAAAAAAATTGCAAAAGCATTGTTTTCAATTTCTCTTGGGGTGGCTGTAATACCGAGGAAAGTGAAAAACAAAGGTAATGCAAAATTTTGGGGGGGAAATAGGGTACATTATGGGAGATGTGCAAGTGGCGCATATGTAAGAAGCCCTGTAATTTAAAGCGGACGCCCCTACAGACGACGTGCTTGAGAGAGTAAAGCCCCCAGTGGCATTAGCTCTGGCTTAACTTTGCCTATAATAAATTTAGACACATACAATTTGTTTACTAACCATTTTCATGATTTTATTAAGCCTATTTTTGCAAAGTAGAATACACTACGTTTCTCTAAAAGAAACGTTAAAGCTTCTCTCTTATCTCTAAATTCCTCAGTTATGTTGTATTAGTATTTACAAAGTTACTAATGTTGCTGAAAATGAAGGAAATAAGATCGTGTTGAGGAGATGTTTAGGAGCGACGTAGCCTGCGAGCAAGCTCTCCTATTTGGGCAAGCCAAGTGAGCCTCGCGAGAGCGCGCGAGGTTCGTTCGCGCGTTCTCGCGAGACTCGCTTCACTAGCCCAAATAGGGGAGCTGCTCGCAGGCTAGGAGCCACGAACATTCACTAACCTGGAACAATCGTTGAAGACCCGGTTGAATTATTCTCGCTTGGAGCATCAGACAGAAATTCTGTGGAAGTGATCCCACGGGAAATGTTTACTTCTGACTGCAATATGTTGATTCTGCCCATAGAAGAAGCTCGCGACAGTGATCCGGCTTGAATCTCTACATCTACATCCGGGACAAGTCTGCAATAAACACAACGAATACTTTTTAAAAGGTAATACTGTATGATGACGTCATTATTTTTAACAATTACCAGAATCCTTCAGTGTGTTGTTTTCTAGTGAAAATCTCAGCTACTGTTTTAAAAACAGTATGAAGCAAAACCAAATGAGCTCTCGTAGATACATGTTCACTCAAATGATGTCTAAGTAAAAGTAGGCTATCGACTTCAACGGCAAGAAATTTTCGGATGCTTATCTCTACGCAAGACAGATGGTTTCGCGTTTTTGCCGCCAAAAGTAGGATTTACTTTTAAGTTGGGGACAGCTTTAGGAAATATCGATAAGTTTTTGAATGCTAGAATAACATTCACCGTAAACGGCGAACGTCAGTTTGTGCCTAATGACCAAGTTTTCTCGTTATATTTTAGGTTAATTCCCCCATTCATTCTGAAAACGGGGAAAAAATTATTCCATGCAATTTCAGTGATGAATACCCAAGTTCATTTCAGAGGTTATTGATTTTAGTTGGCACACCCTGTGACATCTCTCATGAGTCCAGTCATGACTCCATGGTAACTGGCAACAGGCGGAAGCTGCATCACCGTCACTAGGTAACCATCGGAGCTCAAAATGACCGGCAGAAGGGGATGTACTGACACAGAGAATCTCTGGGAGAGGGGGTCCTTTTCTGACGCATACGATTCCGTGGAGTCCGAGGTAACATCACGTGACCGTCTGCGAAGAAACAATAGATAGTAAACAGCAAAACAGTCAGTTTTTTAAGTCTGAATTTCGCTTAGCGAGGGGAGGAGGCGGCTGAAATTCTGACTAAGGTTTTGTATTAAAAACAGGTTTTTTAATGCGCAAGCACCCCCCCCCCCTTACACTTTACTTTCAGCCTCGCTCCAGACCTTTCGTTTGACTGCTCGCGCGTTCTTGAACTACGCAAGAATATGGGCTGTTTTGCAGTCTGTCTACAACATATTTTGACCCTCAAAGTACCAAACGCCATACAATATTTCAAGGTTGACGACAAAAAATTGTCCAGCGCTTGCAGTTACCATTTTCCCTTGTGGCGTGAAAGGAGAATGGGGCGAGGAATAGTGCCAGGAGACAAGAAAAGCTGTGTCTCTTCTCCAATTCCTCTCTTTCACACCACCCCTCCACGCCCACCCCCCCCCCCCCACACCCCACTCTAAAACAAACGGTCGATGGGACAATACTCAACGATGCAAGAAAAGAATACACAAGTAGAAATTCAATGGTTTATTGGCTAGCGCAAATTGCAAGAAAACGTCAAGTTTCTATCGCAGATTCTTACAGATGCTTGTATAGAGTACGAAAACCGTTGCCCTTGGGAAAAATGTACGTGAGACCGCGATTTGATGGAATTCGTTACTCTAAGAGAAAGCAGCATTTTTCCAGCCTTAAAGAGTAGTTAAAATGGATTTCGATGTACTCACTGAAAAGTTATTTTTGGATGGAGTGGTAGGAAAAAAGCGGGGCCGGTGTGGAGAGAACAGCCCTCTGTAGAGATCTCCATGGGTTCTCCAAGCTTTGTTAGAATACAAACTGAACCACGGCGAGTAATGCACACAACCAAAAGACTGTCTCTGGTCCAAGCCATGTCTGTTATCCACCAAGACCTGAAAGTAAAGACAAAAGTGAGAAACAGAAAATAATTCAGTGAGATACAGCATCAAGAGGTTGCCGGTCGTTTCGATACAAGTTTATTCAGTCGAGGAGTAAATAGTTCCACGGGCTTGGTTTACAGAACGAAGAATGTTCACTCAACGTGTTTTTTCCTGCTAACGAGCAAACTATACTTGAAGTTGAAGTAAATTTTTTGTGCAGTTCTACTGCTCGCGTTCGTATCGAAACGACTGGTTTGCGCATTAAGACCTCAAACGGTATGATTCACGGTTTCAGTGCAAGTTTATTTTAAGGCGTAACGTTGCTTGTGTGAATATAAATTGGTTAAGACCTTTTAGGTCTCTCTCTTTTTCACCTTTTTCCTTTCTGTAATTTTCTTGCCGATATGAGTAATTCACCTCGAAGCAACCCGTGGGGGGGAGGGGGAGGGGGAGGGGGAGGGGGAGGGGGAGGGGTTGGGCTACTTGCAGCCCCCGATTTTGAGGCAAGCGGCAAGTATTAACTCCTGAGGGAGAACTCTTCTACATTAAATTAAATATTGAAATTTAGATTTCTTTCTTGCGCCCAAATACTTCCAAGCGCCTGTTACGCAGGCTAGCTAATAGGTTGCCGCGTTTGCTTAATAGAGGCGGCCGCTTAATAGAGGCTGAATTCCCCTTGCTTTTCTACATTTATTTGGGGACTTTGATTGCTGGCCGCTTAATAGAGGGTGGCCGCTTAATAGAGGCTGAATTCCCCATTCTTTTCTACCCTTATTCCGGGACTTTGATTGCTGGCCGCTTAATAGAGGCTGAATTCCCCATTCTTTTCTACATTTATTTCGGGACTTTGATTGCTGGCCGCTTAATAGAGGGTTGCCGCTTAATGGAGGCTGAATTCCCCATTCTTTTCTACATTTATTTCGGGACTTTGATTTCTGGCCGCTTAGTGGAGGCTCAATTATAGAATCGCGTCCAGTTTTGAGTTTTTCAATAGGCATCAAGAGCATATGGTTTTCAGAATGGTTATCATTAAGAAAACGTTCAGAAACTGCTGTATGGATGTAACTCCGCTTAATAGGGGTTAGACTGTAAGCTTGATTTGAAATTGGCACGTAGCTGGTTCAACAGGAAGCAATCAACTGAAAGCCGTAAGCTGACTATTGTTGGTTAGGTATTGTGTTGTTCAGTGACGGCTTTTCAATCCTTTGTACGTCATTGAATACATCTAATTGCATTATCCAAGCACAACAACAAACTCATTCAAAGATATTCCTAAAATAGGCCTGATTCAAGCAAAATTTGCGACCGGTTTCACTTCTGGTACAATTTCAAACATGTCAAAAAATATTTCTTTCTTTTTTAACAAGGTCTCCTCTGTAAAAGCCATATGCTAACAGTTGTGAAAATTCAGAAATAAGCTCGTAAGTCCGCAGAAGTACGCACTGCTGGTCTCTTGAGTCTTTTAAGTCATTTTCTTTATTGCCTAAAAATAAACCTTTGTATTTTGTAAGACAATGCGTAAAAGGAACGGATGTCTGCCGCGTCATTCTGGGCGATGCCGTAGAACGTTTGTGTGTGTGTGTGTGAAGAAATGCTTTACTTTCGCCGCAGAGAACGATAACTGTTTCCAGCTGAAAAACAAGCGGGACTAACTGAACAACAGAAGATAAGGCTACTTTTACAAGACCAACACAAACCGCCAAGTCATTTTTAGTGAGGTGAGGCAGGAAGTAAGACAATCGCAGAGAACCAGGAAGAAAAAAAGAAAAGAAATGAATTCGAGTGTACCAAGCAACAAGTTCATCCCATCTGGATGTGAGGTTTACGAAACGTTGGGAGGAAGAATTAATCAAACTTCGACTTGCACTCAAACTTTTCTGATCATCATCGTGGTCATCAACATCATTACAGTTCCTTTTACCGTTGTCTTGAATGCGCTTGTGATGATCGCCGTCAAAATGAAATCTCGGCTAAGAATGCACAAGTCCAACATCGCGCTCGCCTTGCTAGCTTCCACAGACTTCGTTGTCGGGGTCCTTATGCAACCGTCCCTCATCGCGTTGACAATAACAGTGTTACTTGATTCAACCTCCAGTGCCTCATGCTCCTTTCAAGTTTTTGCAACAGCCGTGCCAAGCGTCCTCGTGTCTGGTTCGTTAATTCACTTGGCTTTGGTAAGCGCGGAGCGGTTCCTGGCCATGACATACCCTTTCGCGTACACCACCCTCGTCACCGATGCTCGTTTCCTTGTTGCTTCTATCTTGGCGTGGCTCCTATCCATCATTTTGCACGTTCCACTTGCTGTTAACAAACCTTTATTTCTCCTCATGTGGGGCGTTTTTGCTGGTATCTGCATTTCCTTCATCGTCTTTTGTCATGTTACAGTTTACCAAGAAATCCGCCGAATCGAACAGCAAATTGCAGATCAGCAAGTGACACTAGAGGCCAAGGAACAATTTCAGAGAGATAAAAAGGCCTTTAAACTCACATTTACTATCGTAGTTGTGCTAATATTGTGTTATATGCCAGGAATTGTTGTAAGAACTGTTTTATTACGATATCGAAGGGATGTGTCGTTGGACGTCGTATATATATTAAGCTTTTTAGCACTGTCGATGACCTCGTTAAACTCTTTCTTCAATCCCATAATTTACTCAGTCAGATTAAGAGAGTTTCGTGTATCGTTCGTCGAGTTGATTTGTAGAACTATGAATATTGCCCAGGCTGAAGAGATTGAGATGCGATTATTTGGAGCGCCAAACGCTACGATCCAAATGAAAGCTGAACAGGAACCCAAAGAAAAATCTCAACAAAACATGGAACAAGGAAATACTAACAACAACCACAGAGCCATAGCACAAGGATTAGACCGAGTAGCAAGCATGTAAATTATAGCTATAATTCATAGAAACCAAGCTCCCTAATCTTTTTCTAAAATTAATATTTTCGCTTGACCATTTTGTAATTTTTATTTCTGGATTGCTGCAAAATAAAACTGAATGCTCTTGATTTTAACTACGTTTGTCATTAATTTCTCGGCAGGTTCACCGCAACAGCTCCACGCATACCCTCTCAGGGCAGGCCGGGATTTCAACCCGTCAGGGACACCCAACGAGAATATAGTTCAAAACCACTTAAACGTAGCATTGTTAAACGTATTTTAGCATTTAAACGGTAGATATGGGTATATTTTCATCTCCTAAAAATTTTTCATCTGTTCGGATTTCCTAGCTGAAAGTCTAGTGATACGAAAATTATAGGGATCAAAACTTACGTTTTCGAAAATTTCAGCCAGAAAAAAGGCTCCCGAAAATTCTAGGTGACCTTAGGGTAAAAATCCGTTAAAAATGGGCAATTATACTATTTTTTAGAGGCAGGCAAGCAAGAAATTTTACAACAAATGTTCCGAAAATTCTAGATCTTAAATCGTCTTCAGAACAGATATTTTTCGAAAATTGACGTTGGGTGCCCCTGACCCGTGACCTGCCTCCCGATCGGTACACCGCGGCTTACCTATACAACTCAGCAAACCGGGCTAGATCTTACTTTGTATTTATATACAACAACTTATTAAGGCGTTTGTTTTTCAGCAGGAATGGCCACATTGATGAGCAGACATTAAATCATTATCGCCATCATTATCAATATTATAAATCATTGTCATTATTATGCCCATTCCTTGTAGACTCGGGCAGGATGTTCGGCCTGGTTTATAGTCCTTGGGAGCGGGTTAGAACAAGTCACCACGGGTCCAAGGTCTCTCTTTTCCTTCTTCTTACAGGGACAGTACTTTCCTTAGTATCTTTGCTGTCTCCAACAATGCTGTTTTCTGAATAACTTCCAACCTCACGTTCACGCCGATTTGATTCATGTACTCCTTAAAGTTGACTGATACTGCTCCAAGGGCCCCAATAACACAGGCACTACAATGACTTTTCGCATGCGCCAGACTTTTGTAATTTCATCTTTCAATAGCTGGGATGGCAACATCAATAATTTTATGACAACCTCTCTCTCCTTCTTATCAATAAAGACAATGTCTGGTCTTCTTGCCTCAATTTTCCGATCACACTGGACTGTGAAATTCAAAAGTATCTTGAAGTTTTCTTTTTCCACCACTCCCTCCGGCTTCTGTCCATACCATCTATTAGCCCTTTCCAATCCACATTTACCACAAAGTTGCCAGTGGATATACTGTGCCATGTTATCATGCCATCCTTTATATTCTGTCTGCGCCAGCTTACCGCACTCACTCACCATATGGGCCACCGTTATTATTATTACTATTATTATTATTATTATTATTATTATTATTATTATTATTATTATTATTATTATTACTATTATCATTATTACATCTGACCTTCCACTAGGGACACCCCCGTGTGTATTCAGCCTTGCTCCACAGCCCTTCAAGTCTGCAATCACAGCCACTGCTGACTGAGACAGTGAATAAAACATCACTCTGTTGTGAGCTGCAAACTTCTGGTTCATTGCTATCACCATAATTTGTCCATCTGGTGATACCCGGGCAATGTATGCCTTTCTGCTCTTGATGGTCCTTTCAGCAGGGGTCAGGTTGTAGAGAGAAAGCTTAAATGTGCGCCATGCTGGGGTGAAGGATGGTTCAAGCCCTAAACACAAGAAGGAAGCAATCTATATACACAGGTTTCACATAGGTTAGGGGAAATGAAAAAAAGGCGTAAAACCACTAAACAAGGAGTCAGTCATTAGTTCTTTCATTCCCATGACCAGGCATTTGACTTTTTTGAAAAAATGCGGTTGAAAACTCCACCTCTGCCCCCCCCCCCCCCCCCCCCCCTACTATGTTAGCCAAATGCTCACCTTTAAAGCCGGGCTTCATGAAGGGGCAAAAAAATTGAGATTAGCAAAAGAAAGTCCAGGGGAAAAGAAGAATTGAGCTCAACATATGCACAAACTATCTGCTGGCCATCCTCTTATATGACAATGGAATAAGCAATCACTGTAAAATTCTCTATGCCCACGGAAACAAGTTTTAAGCAGTTTGTGGCATTGCTCCTTTAATCTATCATTTCTCCATGATAACCCTTTTAAAGTTCAGCACATGTCTATTAATCACAAGACTACAGTGGTGCACAGTGGCCCCCTTAAAACCCTTAGTTTTAATACTTGCATGAAACTTACATGCTGGGTATACAGGATCTTTTAGGGTCAAAGTGTTTGCACTATCCAAATACTATTTTGTTTAGAACATGCACAGCCTTGTGTCAATGCTTCCAGGCTAATTCTCATTTCAGGTAAAAATTTTTCCTGTTAATGTAAAACATACCCTCCTCCAATTGGTTGTTAGAGGTGTCAACTTGAAAATTGTAGGTTTTCTCTGGCCATAACAAGTGCAGTGTGGTAACATGAATCCTGTCTCCTTTGTTAAAGACCCAGGAAAGAGTGCAAGAAGTACCACACAGCTAGGATTACAAACAAACAAAATAGAAACAGTCTTTTAAGGTTAAAGTTATTCATTGTGGTGTATTACAGTAACACCAACTGTATTATTGTTTGCTTTATGATGTAGTCACTACGGAAGCCAGTGGTTTCGCCCTGCAGCGAGTTCACCCGAGTTCACTAGTTTGCCCTGTAAGAAACAACGGACGCAACAAGTCCCTGAAACAGCGAGAATCACAGCTGCGGAAAACCAACCATTCACAGCAGAGCAATGTGCTTTTTTGTAAACAGCTGACCTCACGTTACTGATGAAGACTAGCGGTAAACATTTGAAACTGCGATCCTCAAGTGACTACATTGTGAAACGGTCTCATTAGAAACTGCTAATGATGAAGTTGAAGCCTGTCTTTGAATCAGAGCTCTACAAAACAGACATCTGTCATCAGTGCAATCTCATGTTCAGCATTCAAAGATAGTGTTGGTTTGCATTGCAAATGGAAGACAAAGAACATATTTTCTGCTTGAAATTCAGAGAGATCAACATTAACTTACTGGATCAGTAAAGAATATGCCATCAATAGCAGTCTCTTTGTCTTTTTCATCTGGCAGAAGATAAGTTCCACACTGAATCTGCAGCCAAATACCTTTCAATGAATCACCAACTGCAGATACACAACAAAACAGAATGTTTAGAATGACACACTGCAGTGTCCCTCTATCATGCTCAGGGAAGACTCCTGAAGATGGCTCATTGCTGCAGCTCAGTCAAAACTAAACCCCTTCTCTCCTATAGAGGTGGCTGGGCTTGAACACACATTCAAGTCTTTGTACTGTATGCTTAACGATCATTCCATGTACCCTACTCAATTGACTCTGAGTATAAAAGGGTAAAAGTTGAAAAGCAAAAAAAAGAAAAAAATTGTACAAAGGAAAAATTAAAATCAATCCAAAAAACTTCATTTTTCATGTAAGTGTGGAAGGAATGAGGAAGTTTAGACTGTACTGGAAAATGGAATTTGTTTGATACTAGAACTATGTTGGTCATACCGGCATCCCCAGCTACGTTATTTTCTTGTGTTTCCCAAAGAAAAACTTGACGTAATCCAACCAGGACTAAAACCTTGCTTCCACAGTCTGAAATATACAGTTGAAACAGACCTGTGTGTCCTGAAATGAGCAAGCAACCCACCGATTAATTTGTAGCTGGAAAAAGCAGTAGACATTTTCTTGAAAATCAAACTTCTGCATCATTTCATCTTATCAGTTAAATGATTACCCATCACCTGACAATTCCAAAGTGTCGTATGCCTTTAGGCATGGCAACAAGCTTGAAGATATCCAAGTGCTTAGAGCAGAGGATCAAAAGAACAAATAGCTGGTTGAGGAGGTAACACTCATTGGCAAACTAGGTCTAATATTGGACAAGGAAAGAGGCCTGAATCTAACATAAATATTTTGTATCCATGTGCAGTACTTTGAAACATTTGATAGTGAATGAAAAGATCAAAAGACTGAGGAAACATTTTTTAGATAGATCAAAATACTTTGCTTTACAAAACTCTTTACTCTGAGTCTGTATTTCTTCATTATTTATTTATTATTGTTATCAAATTGTTTTGACACCCATTCCTCTCTCATAAAGTGGGAGTGCACGTATGTCTCTGCCCTGACTAAAGAATCATGAAAGAGGTATTGTTTGTTTAAGGCCACTTACTTGTTCCAGGGTGGACAATTCTTATCTTGTCCAACACAGAAGTAAGCTGTACTGTGCCAAAGCTTTTGTTCCAGATAAAAATTCTTCCTGAGTTCAATGCACCAGCAACAAACAGGCCTGTATTAGGAAGAATTTATTGTATTTTTGTCAAACAAGATTACTTTACTGACAGTGAAACTTGCATTAAGTGGACACCCAGAGAACACTTTCCAGTATCTACTTAAAAGAGGAATGTGCTTGAGCCTTATTTCCAGAATGACTGGTGGGATCTTGAAAAGTGCATCTAACTATAGAGTCTGTGGACAATATCCTAAGGTGCAACCATTCAAATCAATGAAATCTTTTTTGGCAATATTTTCAAATTTTGACCTTGTGAATTTTTCAGAGCAAAAAGTTTAGTACAGTGGAACCCCTGTCTTATGACCACCTCTTTTATACAACCACCTTGTTATTGCGACCATACATTTTTTTGACCCAAACACAAAAATCCCCGAGTCACTTTATTATTTTGAATACCACGTTAATGCAATCACCTCATTATTAGGACCAGGGTATTATAGTCCGACAGTGGTTGCATTAATGGGGTTCTACTGTACAAGTCCATTTATCAGAAAAATATTGGACTGACGGTTCATGACTTA
The DNA here is from genome assembly GCF_958299795.1 of Porites lutea. Classification (NCBI taxonomy): domain Eukaryota; kingdom Metazoa; phylum Cnidaria; class Anthozoa; order Scleractinia; family Poritidae; genus Porites; species Porites lutea. Next base: position 23,777,558 of record NC_133212.1, read on the forward strand.
GGCTTGTGCCCCTTTAAGGGTAGGTTTCATATTTGTACAAGAGATGCTTCTATGATTAATCCTGATTTCTACAACTAAATCGAAATAATTGAGTACTGTATCAATCTCTCATGCAGGGTATGTATGTGAGATAGGGGAAGATACACTTTCTTACCATTTGGAGAAATGCCAAACCCTTGCACATCTTCAAGATAGTTTTGGAGTAGAGGAATTTTTTTCTTTGTTTTTCCTGATGGTAAATACAACTGGCTGATCCGATGAGAGTCAAACAGGAATAAGTCACCAACATCCTAAGAAATGAAGAAAGGGCTAACTGTTAAGCTTTTTAAATTGCAAAAATTAACCATCGTTAGCAAACATAGAAACATACAAGGTTAGTATAGGTTTTCAGCATGAAGCAGTTTACTAAAGTAACATTACATCGCATACTGAGCTGGGCATCAAGGAAAAGTCAAACAACCAATATAAAAAAGGAAACAATACCACTCTTAGTGGTACTGTATGTTTTATGCTCACCTTGCCAAGCCATGCTAACTTTGGCCATGGTTTTTTCCTCTTGATTGTAGTTGACGCTAGAACGTCAAGCTTTAGTAACATAATATGTTCGTTCTGTACATTGTATGTTCTACCGGAGCTGGCCTTGAAAGTTGCTCGGGTGGTTCTTTTAGCTTAATACCGCTACGTATTATTTTGTACACAAATATTCGTGTTTGTCCGCCATTTTTTATGCAACCGACAAACTTAGACCCCAGCTCTCACTCGGATTTTTTGATAGGTACTTGAGCACTTGAGAAATTCTTCTAAGACCTTCTAATAATTTTAAGATGCTTACAGAGTATACATCAGAATCATTTAAATGAGAATTTGAAAGAAAAAACCCAAGGGAGGAATGAATACCAATAATTTCCAAAAGTAGCAACTTACGTAAAGAAGCAACTCTAATACGTAATCACGTGAAGAGCTGGGAACGAGAGACAAGATGGCGGGCATATGGGGTAAGACGGTGCAGTGAGAAGAATTTTATTAATGATTGATTTATATAGGCGTTGTCAAAAGTACCTGCTTCATTTCTAAACAAATTTTGTGTTGTTTTCTTTCCTTTCATATTCGTCAATTTTCATGGATGACTTACCAGCGTAAGTGTAAATTTTCGTCTGAAATGGAGAGTTTACCCTTTCAAGTCATCTTGTCAAATATTTATGATTGCATGCTTACATTTGAAATGTGCATGTCGTTTTGATGCCTTTAAAGCGCTATTTTTTTTTCTCATAGGATAATTGCTCTGTCATTCAGTGGAGCGATCGGTGTGCTTTTCGTTATTCTTGGCTGTGCTTTGGAGCAATATGGGTGTGTATAATTTCTTAACAGCCCCCACAATCTGTGTATCCGTTTCCATTAATGATTATTGTATGTTAAATATATGGGGTTTACCTTTAACTTTCGTACCATTGAAGCTTTAAACTTTTTGTACCAACTGTTTATTGCTTGTTTTCTTTTTGCAGAGTGTGGTGGCCATTGTTTGTATGTAAGTTAATTTCTTACTTATGTTGAGACCTTAGATTTGTGCGTATGATGACGATGTGATGACAAAGATTGCGGTTGTCAAGAAGCTTAGCATGGGCTATGGTGTAGAGCACAGACATCTATGATAATCAATAACAACAGTTTAGAAGGATTTTTGGATTTGGGGTTCTTTTTGTAGGAACCGAGGCACAGATTACGTACAACAGAAGAAACAATACAACCAAACAATAAAGCCCCCAGGAGAACTCTATTTTTGGTTTCTTTGATTCTTTTGTGATGAGGGTACCGGCAAAAAGACCCAGTTTTTATTCTAGAGTAGGGTCATAGAATTGCAGCTGGGCATGGTGTGTTAAGCAAGTGTGAGCTAGGGTTTGAAAACCATCAACCAAAAAGGTACAGGGTAAACCCCTCCCCCTGACCGGGAACTTGTCAGACATTTTCCAGGTGGGTCTTGTATGGTTATCTTCTGTTTAGAAGGAACATGTTTGGCAAAGCTGTAGTAGGGTTTTGATATCAGATTAAAACATGTTTAAGAAAAAAAGTTACTTTCCACAAAAGAGTAAATACTGTAGATGGCACTGTTTGGTTGAAAACAAGCTTTAAAGTCAGGAATCTTTGTAAAGTATAGAGGCCTCATAGGTGGGGGTAGAGGGGGGGGAAGTTGTATGTATGTCCCTAGCCTGACGTTTCGCATTTTGAGGAGTAGGCAATGCCCTCTATCTTGTATTGAATCCATCTTTACCTCGTTTGTTGCCATTATTTTTATCTGGTCTTATGTCGCTGTTTCAGGGGCATGTCGCTTTTCGGAATTTTACGCTAGCTGAGCCCCAGTATAGTATGCCATCAACTGAATAATAATACAATGTATCCTAAAGAGAGTTACTGTTTTATTTCAGTGTTCTTTTATGTACTTGCTCCTGTACCCACTGTTATAGCCAAACGGTTCTGTGAAGACTTCTCTTCTAATGCTTCAAAGTAAGTACAGTTTGGACTTTTCATAAAAGAAAACACTTTATTGCAGACATTTCGTTTGGTCGTAAAGTTGCCAAACTTCTTACCATCTCTACCTCTATAGTACTGACATCTCCATTGTGGACAGTTTGTTTAATTAGGTCCCAGAGTTGGTTTGTAGAAACGTCAAACTTTAAGTCATTGACTAAGTCTGTTTGCTTATACAATAAATAAATTTCTCCCACTTCACAAGTAAACAGGAGGAACAATAGTTCATTAAAATTCAAGCAAATTCGTTTGTCACTCATAATTTTGCTTGTATGCATTATCATCCTTAGCGTTATCAAGGAAACAGCAATGTTTTTTACTGCAGGAAACGTGGTCTCTGCATTTGGTGAGTATTCTTTGTTGGCTTTAAAAATTATTTAAGGATTCTGTTAATTACCAACCTTTATTTGATGTGTTGAAGTTTGTTAAAATGCCCCTTTGATCCAGGAGACTTGCAATACTTCTAAACCACTATTTTCACTAGACAGTAACAACAGTATTCCATAAATATTTCTGGTGTTCAAGGTTTTGAAAGTTTCACAGTAAGCCTGCAAGCCCTTATTGTTTTACTGTGTGAGGCCCTGCCAGGAGGGGGTCCCATGTCGCTCGTCTGAATTTTAAAACGTCTCATGTCGGTGTTTATGTCACTTATTGTGAGCTTTGCCATCACTGTCGCAATTTGGCCAAGGGAGGTTGTCTCTTGTCGCGATTTCATTTTACGTGCTGTAGCTACTTTTTGGGCCATGTCGCTTGTCAGAATTTACCGTGGCAGGGCCTTCTGTGTGAATCTTTGATCTGGTGTTTTATCAAACCAGTGACAGTACTCAATGCAAATGGGGTAGGTTTGCCCCTTTGATCATGATTATGTTAAAGGCTACAAATAAATAGGTAACTAGTGTAATATATTATCAATATTATTATTAGAACTGTGAATAACTAAGTGCACTTTAATCTTCTAGGTCTACCCATAGTTCTTGCCCACTGTGAGATTGTAAGTACCTTATTGAAAAACTTGTTTAAAACAAATTTTTTACAGTGCATTTACAGTGTATTCACCTCTGGAATAATAACTGTTATTTCAGTAGTTTAGCTGCAAAATTGTTTTCCTCTTGGATTGATAACAGCTTAAAATTTAGTACAGTTAAACCCCATTAATGCAGACACCAAGGGGGGGAGGGGAGGGGGTAGAAAGTGTCCATATTAATGTAGTGTCCGTATTAAGCGGGTTTAATTTAGAGAAAATGTACTTGGGCTTTCTTTCTCCACGGACAAGCAAACTGTCTGTAGAAATGAGGTGTCAGTATTAATTAATCAGGTGTCTGTAAGGCGCTGTTTGACTGAACACCTATTTAACTTATCACAATAATCATATCCAGCAAGACAACAAAAAATTTCTATTTTTTTTAAGAGTTAGTACAGTGAGCAGAGCATGTGAGTGCAAGCAAAGTCTCTGCCTCATGCTTACTTGCACTCACTTCTTTTGCTTGCTCTTTTATCTCTGAGAAAAGTAAAGGATTTACCCAGTCTTTCTGACTGATTATGGTTATGTTACAGCCATGGATCAACTTAAAGAATGGATGGTTTCTAACAAACATCTTGGTCCTCCTTTTCAGATAAAGTGGGGAGCAACAGCATTGGTCCTTTCTGGAAATGTCTTCATCTTTGTAACTATTCTGGCCTATTTTCTCATTTTCACTGGAGAAGATGATTGGGGATTTTAAGAACAAGCCACTTGTTTTCCCTCATACCATATCAATTTTGTATCAACAGCCTTCTACTCTGTTGAAAATGGCACAATTTTTTTTAACAAAATATGGGTACCTAGCAAGGTTTTCCCAAAGCTGATAATAGTTGGCAAAGAAATTTGAAGTCCTAAAAATAACTGTTATTGCAGTTATCAGCAAATATTTTTATAATAATTATTGTTATTATTAGATTTGCCAAGATTGACTTGGACAGAATTTAAAAAAACAAAAACAAAAAAGACATGTCATAATTGGAAGGGAAAACCACTGCTGTGACCTATTACTGTGGGTCCAAATAACACTAAGGATAACATTTTACTAGGTTTGCATGCCCTTTTTGGACCAAAGAACAATTTTCTGTTGGCTCAACTGTTATAACAGCCATGGCATCCTACTTCGCAGGTGTCAAAAAAGTTGGGTTTTTAAGTTGAGCTGTTTTAATCAAATTTGAGAATTACTTAAAATATGTTGTAGATAATTGTTTATCTCAGGTAATTTGGTTATGGTAATGTATGCTGATGACATCGAAGCAAAAGAAAAATGAAAGGATCATTTATACTTTCCTTGGAAACTGCCCCCATACCCCTCTCCTACTAAGCCAACATTATATTATTAACACTTACGTCTCTTTTAGGGCAAAATGTTGGCTTAAGGAAGGGGTAGGTGGGCAGTTTCCCAGAAATGTATAATGATCCAAATAAAAATTGCCTGAGATAAAAAGTTAACTACAACATATATTTAGTAAAATCCAACTAGTGGTCTATTATCAATGCTGTGTTCTGATTGGTTGAGCTACTGCTAGGCTATATGTTATAGCCCCCTAGTAGCGAAAACCGTGGGCTTTTTGGCAGCAAAAAAGGCTTAAAGTCTAGCTTTTAACTAGCTTAAATTTTTTTATTCTCGATATTTTTGACCAACTAGTTGGATTTTACTAAAACGATTTATTCCTCTTGCCCTCATGGCCTCTGAGTCAGTAACCCATTCGGCCTTTGGCTTCATGGGCTATTGAACTCAGAGCCCATTTGGACTCAAGGAGTAGTTGTTAAATATATTGATATGGTGCTGGCACCAGTTATTTGCTTAACTCCCAAGACCGTATTTTCTCCAAACAATATCAATATAAATTATAATCAAGAGAAAATATTGTGTGAATTAATAAAATGATCTCCTGGGGCCCGTTTCTCGAAAGATCCGAAAAATTTTGGGGGACCAGAAAGCTGTTTTATGTTTGCTGCATTTGCAGTCAAGATCAAAGTTTATCAGTTAACAAAGCAAAATCCACCTGTTTTAGAGCTAGGAACTGTTCTACTATTCAAACAGTTTTGATTGTAAAATTTGCCTTCCGGCCCAAAAAAATTGCTGGGACTTTTTTGAGAGACTGGCCCCAGATGTGAAAGCTTTGATCTCCATAAAATTCTCCGAACCAATTATTATTCTTTGATGAAATGTAGTGTGATCAGTCTGGAGAATTAATTTGTATGTAAATATTGGAGGTTAAAGTTGATCGGTTTGTTTGATTGTTCTAATACAGTGTGATTGGCTGTTACGATTACTTCCATTTGGTTTTGTGACACTTTATCCAAAATGCTGAATTTCATTGACCACACAAATAATGGGTTGTGGAAGACTTTGAGAGAAAAAAAAATGCTTGTCAGTGATGGGAAAGTGGATTACTATATACCAAGCTGCTTTAAGTCTTTATAATATTTTACTTGGTGGATGTGACTTCATCAAGAATGTCAGCAAAAAATACAAGAGGGACAAACCGTTTTTAAACACTTGTGCTCCTGTTTCTAATCTTGAGAACTAATTAGGGAGTTCTAAGTGCTAAAATGTAACAGATACTTTCAGCCACATTAGGTACATTTCTTTTAGTAACTGCTGAAGTGTGAAACTCATCCCAAGCTAGTCCATTAAGAAATTAAACGTAAATGTACATACCACTATTTAACCCATTCGCCCCTGAACCGCCCGTGCGGATCCAGGTCCTTTCTACCCTTTGTGACGTCATCAGTTTTAACGGTCAAGGACAACTTTCTTCGCTAACTTGTGCAGAGTGAAGAGATCTTTCAAACCATACCAGAATGAGCACAATTCAGTCAAGGACACCGGGGAAAGAAGCAAAAAACCACGTGACAAGGACCTGAAAATCTCCATGAAAATCTTGTTCCATTACCCACCTACCTTTCCTTTCACCTAATCCTAAGATCCTAAAAGCTTTCCTAAAAACTCTTCCCACCAAAATGAAGCCTACTAAATGCCCAGCAAGAGAAAAAAAAAATGAGGCAAGAAAAGCGAAAAAAGAAGGGAGGAGAGAAAGCGAAAAGTAAAAGTCAAGACTGCTGTGTCACTTTTAAACCCAAAAACTGTCGAAATTTTGCTTTCTGCGCATGCCCGAACTTCGCAAGCTCATATTTTGCATCTGGATCAGAAGGCTGCCAAGTGTACGACCTGTAAACCGGTTTGTGGTAAGTTTTAGCTCTTTATAGCACGACAGTGACCAGAAAACCACTCGACTAGCTTCAAAACGCGTTTTTCGGCAAAATCTCCAGGAGCGAATGGGTTAACAAAAAATAAACGGTTTTAACAGAAAAAGAGTGTATTGTTCGTTAAGTTAGGCATCAGTTCATCCTTTTGTGGGCTATTATTTTGCCGCCCCAAATAACATTTTTATTAGATTTAGATTCTGATTGCCATTAGCTTGAATCAGATTCAAGGAGAACAAGATAGAGAACCTCACTGTCTCCTTTTACTTTATTAGTCCATAAGGTTTTTCTTTAGCTTCAAATTCAGGCAAATCAGAAATGAGAATTGGAATGAGATTCCCAAGAAGAGGTACCTTATTCTTTTGATTTTATAAAGCTTAAGTATCCTTTTGTCAACACGAGTTGAGGTTCCCTAAACTTCTGGCACCAACTCTGGTTCCAAATGTGTCATTAACGCCAGTGGGAGTCAAGGTGAAGTAGGGGTTGCAACTTCATTTTTCCCTCCTTTCAATACTACCTGCCATGTTTACTTATCCAGTGTCCCCAATATGCAGATTCATGCATTCTTCACGTTTGACATAGTACAGTTGGATTTTTGTGTAAATTCATTCTACAACAACACAAGAAGCCTTTGTTCAGCTGTTTATATTTTTCATTCAAAACTTGTGTTGTTCCTTCCAGTGAGCAGAAGCCTGGTTTCCATAAAATTGTCTGGATCGTTTTAATTTTATGGGGCAATTTGAAAGATTCAGAATATAATGAAAATGAGCCTATATTAGAGAGACCTCAGTTCTATCCAGGCAATTAATTTGGAAATGGTTTCATAATAAAGTAAAATGTACAATGGTTATATATAATAGTTATGTGATATAGTTATGTATTATTGTGTAATAATTATATTAGTTATCAAACCACTTTTGTGTCATTTGCAAAATGATTAGTAGTTTGGAAAAACCAGTGAGGTCGGTTATCCGTCATAAGTTTAGATCATGGTAGCAAGATGTTAAAATTCGAGATCTTACTGATTGAAAAATTAAAACAAATTCAACAAACATTCAAGATCCTGCTGGGTGTGATCTTGAAAACTCAAGACCTTGCTGGCAAGAAGTGTAAAGTGGCCCTTCAAAGGTTGGGGTCACATGACCTATCTCATGCCATAATAATATTACGGTATGCTACCAAATAATGGGTCTTCAAAGTTTTTTTTCTCCTGCTCTTTCCATCTCTCATGTTAAATAATGTCCCATAATTTTTGCATCAAGCATGTGTGCAAGACTGAGCTGCACGAGGCCCTTTTTAGATCTTGGAATTAACAGCAGGGAAAGCCCAACAGAGCAATTCAAAGATTGATAACTCTCACCCTCTGTGATTGCATTATCTCCCTTTAAGATAAAACTTGCAAGATAATGAAGGAAATTCTTTAACAAGTACAGATGCTGCTTTATTGTATGATGAATGATACAATTCTTATGTGTAGTTTCTTCCAATACTTACACAAGCATATGTATGATGGAAAGCTCTTCCCACTTGGATGGAATGACTTTTGAAAATAGTTTTTAATTTATGATGAGTGGATTGGTTTAACAAAAACGGCCTAGCTTCACTGACCTCAGATGCAACCTGAACCTGAACCTGTAACACTAAGTCTTATTCCGGAATGAGAACATAGTTTTTTTTAGATGAGTATGAATTGGCCAGAGTTTATGTAATACCAAAGGTAGACATCAAAATACGTGATTTGTTATACCTTGCAAAAACAAAAAGAGACAGAGGGAAGGGAAAAGCAAAAATAACAGTGAAATAAGTTAACAATTTTCTCTAATACTCATATATATATCCTATAACTTTAACCAAGGCTAAATAAAACAGTGTTAATGATACAATATTAAAAAGAAAAACATGCATAACTCTCTACTTACATTTGTAAATATTATATATATTAATGGTGAAGCAAAGGAACTTAAAAACTTTAAAATAACACATATTGCAAGCTACAACAATTTTTCACAGTGGAGAATTCTAGTTTTCTTTACCTAAACTAAGTCTGCAAGCCTCCTCGATTAAGCAAAAAACGACAGTGTACAGAAATTCAATCTCACTTTGGAATGCAAATACTTGAGCAGCACCAACCATTATTCATTGATGATAAATTGATTCATAAGTACGAAGAAAAGACAATTATGTACAAGGAAAAGCAAAGGCTGATATAAAATATAAACAATTTAAAATGTTGAATTTTGTCCAATTCACTGCATTCTAATAACACTTGCTTTTCTGTCAATAAAAATTTCCCTTTAAACTTGAACTTTATGCAATGAACTAAAATAATAATTAGGTTTGTTATTAATTTGCACAGGGTTAACACAAAAGCTTTTTTGAATGGTCCAAAATGTTAATTTGTTCTGTAATATGGAATTCTTAGCCGATGAAACGGTCCACAGAATAACACGGGGAGTAGGGCAATGCAGTGTTGCTTCTTTTTCAGCCTCCTTTCCCCTTTTATTCATTAATTCACTTATTCCACTTGCCGATACACTTGAACCCCACTTATCACAAAGACGTCTGTTCAATGGAAACAAAATTTTGTGACCAAAGTATTTGCATGAACCCTGTTCACAAAAAGAGAAAGAGTTGAGCCTGAAAGCTACTCAATTACATTACAGTGTATCTCATGATTGTTTGCAAGAACGTCACTAATTTTGTTTCAAAAGTTCTTGTGATGTTTGTTTGACACCAATTCAAAGATTTTGGCTGAATAAAACGTTTGACCAATTTTTGTAGTAAAAGTGTCGATTGATTGTAGACCACAAGGTCGCGTACAGTGGATTACTGACAGAGAAAGTCCACATCATCATCACTCTCGTCCATTAGACTTTGATCCAAATCCACGGATGCGTTACAATTGTTAAGGAATAGAGACAAGTCATTACACAGCAATTACTCAAAACTATTTTAGTATTAACTAATCAAACACTCAACAAAGATCTTATTTAATAACTGAATTAGGGGATTTACCAATGGACTACTATAAGCTTGAATAATGGACTGACTGACATGGAAAAAAGAGGTTTTCTTAACTGATTTAATAGTGTAAGTTGCCTACTGTAAAGAGATTCGAATGAGTTGATGTTTTGATAGCCATCTCTTCCTCAGAGAGACTGTCTGACTGAGGGGGTAACTGAATGCAGTCTGAAGAACTCTTGGGATATACTTTGAGACAATGAATAATTAAAGAACAGGGCCATGAAAGGAGAAAGGTGATTTTGATCACAACTGACAGTAAGAATTCAAGGGCCTCGTAAATTTATTATCATAAGCAATTTATTGTTCCAAAATTGTGAGTTGAGTTAGCCATTCATGTTTGAGATTCACTTTAATTCACTTCACTTGTGAGATCCCGGAGTTTTTGACTACTTCACCTATAGTTCTGCTCTGTTTTGAAACCATGATCTAAGACATTTTAAATTTTGAATATCTAAACTTTGTTTACTGCGAACAGTTTCAACAAGGCTTTTATCCCAGACTGGCAAAACATTTGCCTTTCTTAACTCTACATAGTTAACAGACCTGGAGAACCACTGATTGCCTTATACGGTAGTCTAAGTGGGGCCTTGTTTTAAACCATCAACTGGCCCCAAATGTCTTTGAAAAAAGGATATTATTTTCTTCTTGGTTCGCTTTCCCTTTGGTCTTGACTTTGCCTTTCCTTGTCCAGCAGGAGGTGTTTTGCGACCTTTTAAAACCTTTCTAGGTTTAGGGGCACGTTTTTCCCTGGGCTTAGCAGAGGGAGTTTTAAGATTCCCCTAAAATGGAAAAGAGAAAACAATGAAACTGTGCACCCCTTGAAGCAGAAAAAAAAAATCCAGTCTGTGGGAAGGAAATGATTCAACTTCACCAAGAGCCCAAGTTCAGCCACAGATACAGTAACTTTAGCTGTTTCTTTTTTCGTGAGCATGTGTGAAATCACCTTCTGCCTCTCTTCAAAACAGCAATTGACTGTGCCCATGCCATGAGTATTCCTTTGGTCTACTATTTGTTTACAAAATGATGGTCTGTGACACATAGGAGCTATTAAGAGCTAGCCAGTTGAACAATTTAGGTTTGTGTATTCCAGATCAAATTAGAATTTGCAAGTGCTTTTTTTTAAGTGTGCCTGGAGAAAAACCCCAACCTGCAAGTGGTGTTGCCTCTGGGCTTAGAACCCAGCCCAAAAAATGGAAAGTGAATTTTCTCATCACTGCACCACCCTTGTTATCTTTGGGTGATGAGGGAGGCTGAAGGGGGGGGGGGGGGGGGGGTCACTACCTCAAGATCCACCATCTGCCCTTCTGCCATAGGACTATCTCTTCCACCATTGCCTGAGTCATCACTGTCTTCCTCAGAAGGATCCAGCCTCATCATAAGACATTTAAACTGCAGAACATGACACTGAGTTACTGAGACATTTCAAGCTTAAGCCTTCAATCCAAGGAGCTTTATTAGATGATGCAGAGGCGTTTGTTTCAGGGAATGCAAAGCTGGCAAAGACCTAATGCTGATATTTAAGCTAAACTTAATACCAAAGACGTTTTTCAAAATGCATTATAAAAAGCGTCACAATAAAAGAAGAACCTCTAATTTGAGACACAAGATGCATTGGAGTGAAGGCATAAGATTACAAATAGCGACAATTACAAACACTTGACAAGTGACTTTGGCTGTCTTATCCAAAACAAATCTTTACGAAATACTGATAACTTGTTACTTTTTTGCCAAGCATCCATGAAACTCAAACTAAATTACTAAATTAATTAAGGTATTTTTTACAATTGTTAAAAAACAAAAATCGATCTCTTGATGGACTATAAAGGGTAAATATTTTTTAAGTTTTAACCTCACATATAATAAGGTACACAAATAATTAGGCAATCGATGGGATGGAAGCTGTCGCTAAATTTCAAAAGCACCTACAAAATGAAAATTAAAAAGGAGATGGAATTTTGTTACACTGATAAATGAAAAGTTTTAATGCGCACCTCTAGGTAATCCCATACTAGCTGTTCATGGCTCCTCACAGCGTCTGGCTCTTCAACGTACCGCAAAACTTGCTCAGGTTCAAACACAATTCCTGTTTTTCTTGACACAGTCTTGTCATAGGCCTTTGTTGGTTCAGATGGGGAATATTTATGACATTTACTGTAAAAACAAACACGGACAAGGAATTATGTTGGTAAGATATTTTGAAAAAAATGTTATCCATAAAAAGAAAAAAGGATAAATCAAGGCGCGGTACTTATTTCTCCTCTCTCCTGCCGATACAAATTATTACATTTCTTAAATCACAGCCGAGGTTTCACAGTAAAACAGAATGGCTCAGCTTAAGTTTCAGATGAAATGTTCAATAAGGAGCCCTTCACCAGTCACTGGTACTTTCAGTACTGTATTCCTTGCTATTTTCTTACACAGAGGAGGGTTGAACATTGAAATTATGATAGCTGCCTGACTAATGCCCATTTGCAAAACTTGAATGGCATAAAATTCTAGAACTACTACAGTGTAGTACAGTTGAAGATATGATATATACATTCCTACCTATCTGAGAAACCATACAGTTCTTTAAGATGTTGTTTTAAATACAGCAGAAGGAGGCAGCCTTGGGCTGCAATGCAGCATTTTTCAAAGTTTGTAGGATCTGGCGGAAGCCGAGCTATAACAACAAAAACAAACAGATTCCCATTCTAGTTACAAAAGTCAAGACAAACAGTGAGATCACTTTTCTTTTAAGATTACTGGACTGTCAGCTAAAGTTTGAAAAAAAGTGGCACTTGTGAAAGGAAGTTCCCACAATTCAGATCATTTGGTTATGAAAATAAAATAAAAATAAATGACATCTTGCATGACACACTTGAAAAAGAATCATGAATATTTATTGTATCTTCAAATGTCTTAGATTGACTTTATTATGATAAGCAATCACTTAATAGTAAGGCACCCCCAATTAGTAAGGCACTGTGCCTGAGCTATAAGACGTGAGACTTTAATAACGTTCATTATTATCATCATAATACCTAAAACAGACTCTGTGGTTTCCTCCTCTTCATATTGATTTTCTTCTAGAGGAACGTTGTCTACCCCTTCAACTGTTGGTTTTGCCTGAGCAGTCATGGCCTTAATAAAAAATATATAAATGGATACATTATGAAATTAGTCCGCCAACATTAGAAGATATTGCATGCAAGCCATGCTTGTGCAGTCTACTGAAGTAAAGGCATGGATGATTACGATCATTTGTATTGCTACCAACAACCTCACCAATCCCCTGCGCAGAATGTGCTGTACCCATGATACAAACAATCTTGCCTTTACAGTTACATATACAAGATACTTTGCTGTTACAACACACCTCCAAATGCCTTAGTTGGACAAAATGTGCAAAAGCCATCTCTTTTCACCCTTACAGACTACCTACCTCTTTGAAAGAATGAAGTAAATTTGTCCCTGTTACGGACAGAATGGTGTCGATGTGGTGAATAACAAATAACGGCTCCTCTTGGATGGAGTAGGGAAAATGTGCCATATTATCAGCAATGTACAATAACAAATCCAACTTTGTACCCTGAAAAGTTAAATTCACAAAATGCATGTGGGGTGAGTTAAATCCAGCTCTCATTGCACCATACTGGGACCATGACAAAAACACAGTAACAATAACCGTAAATGACTTGTACCCAAAGACATGTCATGAGCAGATTAAATGTTATTATCGCTGGATGAGGGAACTTCCCTCCTCAATAGTACTATAGTTGACACTGACGTTTTAACTACCTGTGCAAGTCATCAACAAAGAGAAAATTCAGCTCATGGTATCAAATTCTAGTAACTACTGATAATATTATTACTACAAGCCATATCGAGTTACCAGACTAATCAGGAAAATAACTAGAGATTAAAAGCATCAATCAATGATGCACAACTCACTTTAAAGTTTCAGATGATGACCTGCACAGTTTGTTGCAGTATATTGACCCCACTCACTTCAAAACTCAGAAACAAAAATCAACTTTAATATTTGGAATAAAAGGCATGCGTCTGAGAGTGAGGTAACTAAAATACTTCAACAAAAATACAGATAAGCACGTGTCCCAGAGACTGCCAGAATTTCTCTGAAATTATAGCTGGCAGCTATTATGTGGAGATTTTCAAATAGAAGATTTGCGTGAAGTCTCTCACCTTGTGGTCATCAAATGTTCTTAACATGGACTGTAACAGTGATCGTCTTGGTTGTCTGCCTGATCGTATAATGGAGTACAAATGACCTAACAAACACTGACTGCTCTCTTTCCTGTAGCCACGTATGGGTATTGTCTTATCCTGCATTGAAGGAAGTGGTTTTCATAGGATGAATGCTTAGTTACTAAGGATGAACATTTGGTTATCTGTTTAAATCACAGGCACACTACTCCTGGTAGGATTGAGGTATACACATTGACAGTTAAGACTTAGGGTCTACTGTGATACAACTCAAGCTAGTGATCAAAACATGATCTATAAAAGTTTTAAAGTAGGTAACTTGAACACACACCCATTCTGCCTACTCAAAATGCCAAGGTTTCTTTAACGGCAATAAAATCACCAGCTACTATGCATGTGTGTTTCTTGTAGTTACTCAGTCAAAAAAAACTGCTTCCAAAGGAAACTACACAATCTTTTAACATAAATATACCTTTTGAACAAGGCGCTGAAGTTCAAACGACATCTTTATGCCAGCCAGGGCTTTCATCTGAAACAAGAGTAATCTGTTAACAATCACTCCACAAACCATTGTATGGCTGGACGTGGCAAGGGAAGTAATCATAGCAGGGATCTTACAAAGTCTTTCTTTTACTCACCTGGACAAACATGGAATATTTGCTATCAATTTCTGATAACTGTTGGTCTGATTTAACTCGCATTTGCTGTTCTTCATCAGTCCCAATGGCAATCAGATAAGGAACACACTGTTGACAAAAGGAAGATGAATAGCAAATAAGTGTAAGTCCAGGCAACACCTCAATAAGTGCCCAGCTCTGTTGTGTTGGCCTTAAACATGCCAATGTGGTTAAAGTGTTCTAATCTAAAAGAATCAACTTCACTTGCAAATGCACTCTTAATTCTGAGGAGAAGGGGCTGATTGGGGTGGCTGTTTTTCCCTGGGAAGGAATATTGAGACCCACTGGTCTATTAAGCTATGTGCAAAAAGACGCAACAACTCCCAGGATTGTTGGCCCAACAATGTTGGGAGTTGTTGTGTCCGTTTGCATGTAGCTAAAAGTTTGACCACTTTCAAACTTTGCACAACAACTCCCAACAACATGCAACAGGGCCCGGTGTGCAAACGGACACAACATGTAACATCCAACAATGTGGGGGGTTGCTGGCCAACAATGCTGCGTGCGTTTGCTTGGGGCTTTAAGCCTAACTTAAGTGTCAGTTGAACTGTAGGCCATTAAAGGCATTGGGGGGTGGGTTAAATTTTAACCCACCCCCCAACCACCCTAGCAGAGCTTTGACCACTTCTCTAGCACAGTAAGCTGCACCCCATAGAAAAGGTTAGCTATTTAAGTAAAGGCTTTACAGTGGAACATTCAGATGGCACTGGAGCTCGAAATCTCCTTGTTCTCAAGTCTCAAGTCAACTTTTCAACCAATTATTTCTCACAAAATAACTAAATTGACAGGAGCATGCGACGGAAAACTTTTTTGAACAAAAAAGCTGTCTTAGATTCACATTATCCGAAAAAAAAAAAGGACACATTATAGAGGCTATATGTGACGATAAATTCACTAATTTCTTCTGGATAGATCTAATAAATCAATAAAGGCCATACAGTTTCAGACCTTTTTTGGCCGAAAAAAAACACTGAAGGGTACTTTGTCAGAATGAAGAGTTTTTACCAACCTGAACAGGATGTACAAGGCCTTGCCTCAAAATCAAATTGACAACATGAAGTGAGGCCATGCGTACAGAAGGCTGTGGGTGTAAGAAGCTTTCTAGCACACTCTTGAGATACACCTGCATCACTGCACTGGTGGTACTGTAAGGCAAGTGTGTTAAGTAAGTAGCAAGTAAGATAGGACTATGAGTAAGGTAGATATCACAAACACAATACCACAATAGCTGTGCAACTTCATTTCAATGGCAACATAAACTATAAAATATATAACTTTCGCTGGTCAATACCAGGAAACACTTTCAAAAGAGCAGTTACAGTTTCATTACCATGAGCATACATTCACTTTCGTGAAGGTAAGAATTTGATAGCACATTATAGGCCTACAATTACATAAAAAGCATTCTATCACACTAAAATATATAAAAAAGTGATTGACTGGGAAAAGGGAATGCAAGACAAAATAAAATACTACACATACCCAGACTGAGTGTCTCCTAGTTCTTTGAGGTTTTGATTTTCCTTTTCTTTCTCTGTTTTCCTGTGACCTGAAGTAGTAAACAACACATGACTTTGTTAGAAGTTATGACAACACTGCAACAGGTTGCTTGTTGATGAGAAAATCAAAATGAATAAAGTGACAAAATCTGGGCTTGTCTTCAGAAACACAGGTGTTTAACAATACTAGGCTTTCTTACTGTGATGATCTTGGACATGTAGTCTTTTTTCCTCTTCTAAGAGATGGGTCTGCAAGTTCTTTAACACCTGCAACATTTTCAGTGAACAGAATAATAAATGATGACTGTCTCCATAAACATACCTAACTGATCTTAACCACAAAGCAGCCAAATAAAAGAGCTTAGAGTCAATGATATATTAAAATCATAGCTAAACATACAGTAATGTAGTTCAAACTTAAGAAGGCTGTGGGTGAAATCCTCTCATGTGATCATTTTAATGAAAAAAAAAAAAACACTTTCAGCAGTAGTTCTATGAAGAAAATTGTGGCTTCGATATGAATGATATTCACTGTTTTCCAAAAACTAATCTATAGAACAGAAAAATTATTTGTTAGTATTTACTCCACCAAAAAGTATTTTACAATGTTTTACATTCAAAGTTTACCTCTGTATGAACAAAAGAAACAGGAACAAAATATACCAACCTGAAGTTTGAGTTTCAAGGGCTGGTTAGGTTGTGATAAAATTCCTTGATAAAGGTCCTTTGCTTCTCCTTTCAGAAGAAGGTCTCCATACCTCATGCAAAGAAACCCTGCAAACAAATTGACTTTTAACATGATGTAGACTGTTCTATTTGATCCTTGTTCGAGCGTGGAGGTTGTGTATCTTTATGGATGACTTTTACATCATACTTCATGTTTTAGGAGGGTTTTAGTTAAGGAAAAAGCAAAAGTCGCCTCTCCAAAAACCCAACCTTACTGGTGTGAATGCACTTACCGAGTCCAGTAATGGCTTTTTGACAGACTTCCTCATCAGGATGTTTGGTGAAGTAGATATAAACAGCAAATACTCTGTCCTTTGTGGTACCCTGCTTAAGAGAGAAGCAAACATATCGGTGAACAGTACCAGTCAAACAATGAAATCTTTCCTTGAACTCTTTTCAAGAGCAGTAGCTTTGGTTACATTTTGAATAGATATTACTATATTGAACAAATAATATCAGCAAAAAACATGAAAATGTCTATAGAAGGGCTTTTCAGATATGATGGCCATGTTTGAGGGTAAGAACAATACTAAAACTTTGTCCCCGATGGGAACTCAGCTTTGTTTTCATCCATTACTATAATTGTGCCAAAAGAGACTGCATATTGTTTTGAACATTAGCAGGCATGAGTGCCATACATGTATGTACATTGTGATGTCAGTAAAAACCCTATATTCAATGACAAGATCAGGTAGTCACTTCTGTTAGCATGCAGAGTAGCACTTTTTGGAAAAAAAGATACAATCTGACTGTGAAATACTTACCTCATTTTTTGGCTTGACATCACTGTCAAAGTCAAACTGCTTACAAAGCAGGCCAAGAGTAAACAATGATCGCAGTAAAGTTGGCCTATTGATCTGAGCCTTTCCAGGATTTTTAGTGAGATCTGCTTTGGCTTTTGCCAGATAGCCTGGAAATAAAAAGAGGACAACATTTGTAGGCATCAGGATTGCCTGTTCCTTCCTTTTCCTCCCTTTTAAAAGAGCACCTGAATCATTCTTTGAATAGGATAGAACTTGCAAATTCATGAACCCTGCCATTACATATTAATAAGGGTCACCAGATACTTTAGTGTTCAGCATCCAACAACAGTTACAGTTCATAACAACTGAAGGATAACCCAAGCAGTTGCATCATGTTCAAGTCTGAGTAATAACCTACCAATACATGGAAGTATCATCTTGTGTAATCTGTTAAATTCCTGTACGTGTTTCAGGGTAACACTTTACTGTAACAGTATGTAGTTTTTTAAGAAAGTATTGCCTCTCTGAAATATCTAGAAGTTTTATTAAAACTCAGTCTCAGCTTACCATGATACTTTTGGAAGTAATCCTTCACAAGCCTAATGTTGTGGGTGACTTTATTCACCACAGCACCTAAACAACTTATGCAGCTTTGAACAACCTAAAAACGAAGACAATCAAAGACTGTAAGTTACAGCTATTTCGAGAAGGGTTGTCAGAAAAAATGTGCACATGACAATCCTGAAAGATGAATTATATGGGATATGATCAACACACTGTTCATGACACTAGCTTTCAATTCTAGTTTTGTTGCCTTCCTTTAGTGCTCGCAAACATACGTCCATGGCCTCTCATGGCATTCTTTCAAATTTCTTTGAAGAACAGTGAACTCAAAACCACCCACAATGCCTTTCAGGATTGTCACGTGAACTTTTTCCAGCAACCTTTCTCAAAATAGCTGTATATGACAACTATAACAGTTAACTTGATCAGCTCAATGGATAGAGCATTGCATCTGGTCATCACCAAGGTCAGAGTTCAATTTCTGGTCAAGCTCAAACTTTTTTCAGGTTCCTTTTCAATCACGTAGGTTGTTCATTCTACTGCAAAGATCATTTTCACTTTCACATCTTTATCTGCGGTTCAAAATATGATTCATTTCATATGATTCAATTCACAACTGTTGCATCTTATCAAAATAAATTATTGCTCTTTTGTAAGATCAACCCACAGACCAATTAATCACTGCGATCACTTTTCTAAGACAAAGTTTGTGGTAAACATTCAACAGAGTAAGCAAAAATGATCATGGGTTCTTACTGTCTGTCCATGCTTCACAGTCAGTCTCATTAAGTCTTCCTCCAAGCTGGCCAAGAATGTTTCACTGGGATGCTCCATGAGAGGCACCACTAATTCCAAAATCCGTGCAACATTATGGATCACTAAATAATCTCCTTGGGTCTACAGCAGTACAAGGAAACAAAAATCAGACAAGACCAAAAGCGTTCACAAACTTAAAGTGCTGGAATACGGCTTTTCTTTCTGCTGAGCATTAGTTTTCTGAAAAAGAGCTGTTTGCGTTACAACGTAGTTCTAATGTTTGAGTCTGAGGATGGAATTTTTCAAATGTGACCTTTCAAAAATAGTTGGGCAGCACCTTTACTTAATTTGTTGCTGTTGTTGTTGTTGTTTGGCCTCAGTCTCATTTTTTGGCATCTGCTTTTTCCAGCAATATTTACATGTAGTCATCGTTGTAAATGAACTACAAAAAAGGGGGAAAGAGGGGATTGAGAAACTAATGTTTTGAGTGCTAGTCCTTTGTTGGGGCATGTAATTCACTCCCCCACCAGAAGCAACACCGCATTTTAAACCCTTCATTTATTTGAAAGTGAATTGCCTCTTTAGAATCAGGGTTATCTTAGGGTAAAGCTGGGAACATCAACTTTTCTCAGTATTGATACATGTAAATAAAATTTTTGTACTTAAAATAATATCACTTTCCCTTTTAAAAGAAACTATCCCATCACAATCCTTGTACTTACACTGCACTTAGTGCTGAGATATGGCTGTAAAGTCATCGCATGTTTTACCAAATGCTGAGGCTTAATCTTACTAATCAGATACAATGTTGACAGGCTGGACACCAGTCTCTGGCTACTTGAGCCTTTACCCTCAGATTGAGCTGTGGTAGGATCAAAACAAAATGATGATAATAAATTATCATTGAACATAGTAAAGTGACTTGCCTGTTCCTAGTTTAATCAAGAATTTTCATGTTAAATTTGGTGAATTCATTCATTCATCCATCAACATAACAAGGAATACTGCCTACAATATCCACTGCTACAAGCTTAACAGGAATTGACCATAAAATGTTTCAAAACAAGTTCAAAGTAGGATAAAATGTAAATTTGAACTAGGTCACATTGCAATTTTGTAGTTCTTGAGAGCTGGGAATGTGAAATCTTACCAACAGCTTTCTCCTCCAAACTTAGTACATTCTCCACAAGACAATTGACTATTTGTCCACAAGCCACCTCTGAAGCCCTGGAAATAGAGTCTTCTTCATTGTGAAGTAACTATTTAAAGAAAAATCATAAAAGATTGCAACTCTTTACAACTGACACTTTAAATTAGGAGCTGGCAATTCACTTAAGATGTCAAGTTGCTGGGTAAATGCAATTAGTGGGCATGAAATTGAACAGCTACAAAGATCTTTTTTGGTCTGCTTTCCTTTGTTTCCTACGAAAGTAGCTGGGGTGACGCTCATAGAAGTTGAGTGTGATCCCTGCCCCTATGGCCCTAAGTGACAGCTCTACAATCCTCTCAAAACTTTGAAAAAGTGATCATAATGATAAATACTAATTGATTTTGCCACTTACATTTTCAAGAAGCTGCTCAAACCAGTCCCCACTTTCACCACATGCTGCAACCTACAAGGAAAAAGTGCAAGATGTTTCAGCACTAACAAAATGCTAAATGTAGATTTATTTTAATAAGGTCAAGGAAATAATTTGTGCACTTACAACATCCGTCATATGAACAACACGTTTGACAAAAACATCTGAGTTTTCCTCTCCCTTCAATGGTGAAAACCACATTTGTTGAAATACTTTGGTAACCAGTTCCTGGAAAAAATTGACGCAGAAAGAATCAAAACATGAGTATGGCAGTTACATTTGATTATCTCTTTTAATTTCTCTTGGTATGGCTGTAACTTGCAGCAGAGCAGAAAAAATATTTTTTTAAAATGTCTGGTCTCCTAGCACCACTATAATTGGGGACACAAAAACCACACAAAGGAGCCAAACAAGAAACTATTTAAAGTATCCTTGTCAAAAATTGTCTGAACAGACAAGTAATGATTTGAAGAAAGTATTAATTTCCAATGTTATTGTACCTTCATGTTATTTTAACATTTATTGCCCTAAACTTAACTAACGTTGTCACCTTTATTCCCTCCTCATCTGATATTCTTCTAATCATCTTGACACATATTTCAGTGGTTTTTGGAAAATCTGGCTGGTTGATACAAATATCTCTGAGGATTTTGATCACTCTCTTCCGTACACTTATGCCGGTATCCTGAAAACGAAAGGAGAGTGAATGTGACCATTAAGAGAAGGAACTACCATACACAATATTGAGGATAGCAAATTTGTAGTGGATTTAACTTAATGGCCAACATCTGCAGTCTTAAAAGTTACATTTACAACTTCATGTACCTATTGCAAGTTAGAAACAAGAGAATTTACTTACTAGTATCCGCTCAATAATCATGTCGTAGTATTGAAGGATTAACTCTGGTTTATTAAGGACAAAGCGTCCAATGAGTTCAACTGCTGCTTCTCTTACACTGGTTGACATGTCTACAAATTTGGAGTGGACCCCTTTTTGCATATCATCCTAAAAATGAACAGACATTGAGTAAAAACTGAACTGATAATGGTAATTTTGGGGGACAAGACAGAAATGGTCGTTCAATAAAGGACTGACAAGGGTGAAACTAGAGATTGATGCTCACTAAAGCACGCAGGCCATTTGTGCTAAATGCAGAAAAGTATCCAAGCTTTTAGCTCTTCACCTTATGAGCAGCAAGTCTGATGTTTATGAAGAGAAAAAAATTGAGCATTTTGTAGTCCACACTTACCCTAGAAAGGATAGATGGATCAGCAGAAATAACAGCTGACAATGACTTCATTGCCTTGGTTCTGATTGCAACAGCACTTTCATTAAGCACTCTAAGGATCTGCAAGATTTATAAGGATAACGACAAAAAAAATGGTTGGAGAAGTTTAACACAATTGTCACCATTACACAACTCTATCTACTGAGAGGTGCAGGTATTCAGTTTAAAGAAGACTGTTTGATTTTGAAGGATGTTCAAATAATAGATTGCATGGTTGCAACAAAATTTTGTACCTGACTCAAGTAAGCATCAAAGCTTTTCGAAAATGATCTTGAGGAGGCAAGGTATCGTGTTACCAGAGTCGCATGTTCATAGTCCAGCTTATTGTGAGATGACCTGTAAAAACAATGTATTACGTTGAGCACCATGTTTTATCAAGAGTAAAAGGTGATGGAAAATATTGAGGGGAAGCAAAGAGAGAGGACACAAGCAATGAAGAAAGACACTGTTGATAGTAGAGAAGACGAAGAAAGAAAAGACTTACAGTAGGGAGACAATGATGGAGGAACAATGAACTTTATTATAAACCTAAACTCAACTTTCTAGTTGAATCTATGACAGAAAAGGTTATTTACCTAATGTTTGACAAATGTCCTCCATCTAAAACAGAGAACAAGGAAGCCTTTCTTTCCTCCAACTTTGCTATACTTTGAGCTCCTAAAAGGGCACTGTTGTTCAAACCATCTCCACCATCAAGAGGATCTTCAGTGGGAGCTCTAAGGAACCGCTCCATTTCCACATGGTTGTCTCTTATCCACTGGGCCAGAAAAAACTGCCTTGCAAACTAAAAAAATAACAAATAATTAAATAATAACAAGATCAACGATGATGACAATGATAATGAAAATGATAATGATAATAACATTCATTTAATTTTGTAATCTACTAAATGTTTGCCTGACATGAATTTAATGCTCCACATTATACAATATAAACAGCCTGGAGCGTAATCTTATGACAGAGAATTTTTAAAAATTTAGTTTTTGAGAAATAAGGAAATAATCATATTTTGTACTTGACTCTAACAATGATAACTTGTTGTTCTCACCATGAAAGCTGCATCATTGTTACCCTCTGAACTCAACCAGTTTGCAAGAGTCTTTTGTAAAATCAGGCCTCTCTTGTCAGACCGTTCATCCTAAAAAAGTATTTTTTACTGTCACAATAAACATCATTTTTGCAACATAAGCTTGATTAACAATGTCTTAGCTCTTACATGTAAACAATGAAGGTAACAGCATACATGTAGAAACCTACCAGGTGAGAAATTTCATCGCTTGAGTCATCAGATATTTCACCAAGTTGCTAGATGGGTGTAAAAATTATGTTAATAAAATTAATTTATTGCAATATTTATTTATAACAAATGAACTATGAACATAAATATTCATTTCAAATGAATTATTATGGGTCAAAATTATTTTAAAAAGTTCAGCTGTGATCCTTAACAAACTGGTTTGAAATAAGTTTGACCTGAAATTCATCTTAAATTGCAACTTACAGTGTAAACTGCCACAAAAAACATAATTTTCTTATAAATTTTTTCTCCTTCTGTTACCTCTATTAAAATCTCTGTTATACTTTCTGTATCCTGTTGACTGTTTACAGCATCCTTCCTTAAATGAGCAGCAACAACACCCAGATAGTCAATAGCTGAGACCCTCAGACTAACATCATTTGCCTTGTTGTTGAAGGTCACAATCTGCATAAGAGAGAATAGTACAAGATCCAGGATCTTAGTTACATTAGGAGGAGGAAAAGGGATTGGGATTCCTTGAGAATAGGGAGCAGACACTCAGGAGAGGGGCTGTAGATTGACAACAATCTCATAGTCAAAAGTAGAAGAGTAACAAGAGAAATGGGGTGCCCTCCCCCTCCCCACCCAAAACTGATAAACGTGAACCAACGAAAACAGTAAAACTTCACTGAATTCTACTTTCATGGCAAAAATCACTGAAAGTCTTATCTAATAGTATTCACCTGCACCACTTCATCTTCACGGAAATTCACCATAGAAGCTTACTTACCAACAATCTACCAAGGAGGGTCAACAGGACCTCAGCAGCAGGCCAATCAGGTCTGTTCAAGGTAACTAGCAGGTCTTGAAGAAAGTTCTCAAACAATGGACGATAATCTTCTTCGTCTTTGCCAACACTGATACATCTGCATTTAAGTGACACAGTTTATACATACATATTTCTGACAGCAATCAAAATAATAGAGAGCTATTCAATGCCACTGCTTTTCCATTGTTCATTTTGAAAAACCAGTATCTCAAAAATAAAACTCAACAATTAAACACGTCTGCATTATCAAAACATAGCTGTTTAACTAGCCACATCACAGCAATTTTCAATTTTTATTCCATAAATTAGATATTTAAGTTTTTATCAGAGAAACTAGATATGTTAAAAACAACAAATTTTCAACAACAGTGGCTGTTCTTGTATAGTGGAGTGAACAGGGAACAAATCATCAACTTTAAACAACTTACTTGTTCAAAAACATAGACAAGAAATTCTGTGCTGTTCTCAATGCATTTTCATAGGAGGTAATAACAAGGAGGTTTCTGTCCACCTAAAACAAGGATGTGGAAAATAGTTAACACCACAAAACCCACGAAAGGAGAGATACCATTGTACATCCGTTTAGGTTCATTTCTGGGTGGAAAATCATGGGTGTGGCTTGCCTTGATCTTTAAATTTACATTGTATCTGTTAAGGTCAGAACCACATAAATTTCACACTTTTCCATTTGGTACAAAAAGTACAATACATGTACAGCTGTAAAATAAACACACACAAAAAAAACATACGAATGTGTTTTTTCCTTTATCCTGCACTCCATAACATTTTTGTTTCTTTATAAAACCAACATTACAAAAACTCCATGAAAGACAAGTTTGTGCTGAGGCAATTGTTAATTATTAACCATTCCAAAACTGGGGACTTGACTCAACAACAAAACCATAGAAGTTCTCAAATTATAAACTTACTTGAGGTTTAGTCCCATCTTCACCATCTTCAGTACTGGCTGCATCTTGCACCTCATCTACCTTTTCAGGAATTTTAACCGAGCACTGAATGAGCTGGAGTACCAGAGCTGTGACCATCTGTATTGAGACATCCCCACTGAGCCTAAGATTATATGTTTAGTCGTTAAATAGTGAAACAATAATTTGTAATTAAAGAGACAACAAAACAGAACTTACTGGATATTAAAAAACAGAGACAAGAACTGAAAAAGGATTTAACTAAGCTATCTTCACAATTATTTTGACTAATTTGAATTTCTTAACAAACCTGTAACCTCTGAGTGTCCTTTTGCTACTAGGGAGCCTTGCTAATGAGGCAAAAATGTCCTCCAGGATCAAGTCCCTGTGCTTGATGTATTTTCTGAAAACCTTTATCACATCAAATGAAAAAGAAAAATTAATAAAATGGTGACAAAGCCAAAGTAATGATAGATATGATTGGTTTACTGTGGTGAGCCCAGAGAGTACATATACTTCAAAGAAGGGAAAGTAAGACAAACTGACCGAAAAAATGTAAAAATAAATAAATAAACTTTAATAGTTGCAGTGTATCATTTAATTTCACACTTGATTAGTGGTAGTGGGGTGCAAAGAAAGTGGTGTCCGATAGCCTGGGGCTAGTGGATTTTGCTATCGGGCCAGTGAGTTCTGTTCTTAACTTGCCTGATTGGCAAGTGATTTTTTGGGGGAATTCAAATTACAGAAGAACTGCGATCAATCCTGCTCATCAATTTTGTTTCAGGCTAGTTGAAATGACTTTCAGGCTAGTACAGCACTGTACATGCTAGGTACAGCTTGCCCGAATGGCAAGCTGTAAAACTGACTTTCTTTGCACCCTGGGTAGCCATTTAAATAAAGTCTAAGCATGCAACATACCGATCTGACCAGCTTGAGAGCACTATGTTGGAGGTCACTAACATTCTCCACAAAGAATGGAGAAGTTCCCAGATTAGATACCTAAAGACAAAATATGCAGACCATTAAATTAGATGATTTGTACAAAACATATGCACACATCCAAAAATGTTTACAAAAAGTGACACACTTGACCATACAGGGTTGCCTGGAATAAAGACCAACATGACTGATGATTAATGGCTAGTCAAGGTTATCTTGAAATATTTCTCTTGAACATGCTTGAAAATCAAAGGGAGATCAGGAACTCACTTCAGGGCCTTATTCCACACAGCTCTTCATTATTTATTTATTTCGTTAGGCAAGGATGTATTACATGTATGTGACAAATTGAACTGCAAATTGAGAAATAACACAAACCTGCAAAATGTCAGTATCAGTAAGGGACTGAATATCCACAAGGTCACCCAATAATGAGACAAGTTCGCAAACTTTGTTATAAAACAGTGACAAAGACTTGAGTTTTGGCTGTAAGGACTTTGATCTTTTGGCTTTGGGCATAATAACAACACTTTCTACAACACAAGAGAAAAATATTCAGTAAGCAAATGATTGAAATGTACATTGAAAGTACTTGCTTTGGGTTTGCATTTAATTTTTAGAGAGCAAATGTGAATGCAAAATATAGACTTCATCTTAAATTATACATTCTTGTACATTAAAATGCTATTAATGCATGTATACTGTACGTGTATGTACAATATACATTTGTATGTTTATGTACAGATATATGAATGCATCATTAACACTCGGACTGTCAACAAATGTATGTCAAAGTAATATCTTACCATTGGGATCAGATTCTTTGTAAAGAGGATCATACTCTGGAAAGATGTTGTTCTTTAGTTGGTACTTGGTGAGGGATATAACCCTGTCAATGACCTCTTCAAGGTAAAGCTGTTTTGGCATGGAGGGAGAAGTGAGGATGAAGAGCACTACCAGAGAAGATTCAACTGCTCGTACCATTCTATCAAGACATAAGCCACGCCACAGTCTTTGTTCCTCATCATCATCCTGAAGCACAAGTAATAAATTGTTCTTAAGTCTCTCTAAAGCAACATACATGTAGCTACACTGTATGCTGTGTGCCCCGAGTGGTTAAGGGTTTGTATCTTTGCATTTTACACTGCCGAAAATAACAATGTGAATATTAGAGCGGTTTTCACTTGACTGTCGTAAAACCAAAACCAAAGTAAATACACTAGCCAACCAAAGGGCGTAGTAAAACCAAAACCAAACCAATTCCTCAATTACTTTCGACAGTCAAGTGAAAACCGCTCTATCATAATAAAATTTGTTTTTGCTTCTGAGTGAGTGTTATATAAGATGTATGTTGTAGTTAAATTTTTATCTCAGGTAATTTCTATTTTTCCTTCGTTTCAACTTCATACGCATACATTACCATAACCAAAAACAAAAGGAAAGCAAAACTTACCTGAGACAAAAAATTAGCTGCAACATATACATGTACATGTGGGTACAAGCAACAAAGATTTGTTACAAGGCTGGCACAAGAGCAAGATTGGTCCATAAATATTAGTGGCACAAAAAATATTTCTAACCTGATCTGCACTGCACTGTAGCTGTAAATGTAAACCATCTCGTATATGGCGCTCCATTATTGTCAACAGTCTCATCAAATCCTCGGTGGGAACCTGATGCAATTAAAAACTTTTAATTCAAAAAGCAAAATATTACGAGAAGTAGAAAATGGTGGCAATATCTTCAGGCTCAACAAACCTGGGCACAACAAACTGAGTCAACCAGGCTTTGCTTTTTTTAGAAAAAAATGACAAATAAATAAATGATGTGTTCCTACCTTGTGTAAGACTCCAAGGGACTTCAACTTTGCCGTCTCTGAGTAAAATTCCATAATTACTGATCGTGAAATCAGACTTTCTGGATTTGGTTCCTGGTCATCTATGTGAGATGAGGTATATTAAACTATGTGTCTTGTACACAATTTCCAGTGCTAACATAACCATTAAAACACTATGTTTAGCAGCCCAGCCTTGAACAAGTCATGGAGAACAGACGAACTCAAGAGGAAGATCTCTCCCCCAGCACAGCCACCCTTCCTAACTAAGTACAGTCAAACAGACCCACTTAATACAAACATCTTATTATTATGGACAGTTTGCTTTGTCTCTGGGAAAAGTAAGCCCTCACATTTTCTCTAAATTCAACCTGCTTCATACAGACACCCCATTAGTATGGACACTTTCTATGGCCCTCTCAGTGTCTGTATAGATAGAGTTTGACAGTCTGCAGAATTATCTATATGAAACTACATGTACAGTACTGTCTTTGACAAAATCCCTTTATTAAAGTGCCTATCACCTGTATTCAGTTATATTAAATTTCGAACATTCATGTAGTTTAAAGAATTTTTGCGAAGAAGTAAAAGTTATTTTGTGTTTCAACACACTTTTATCGAAGGACGAAATCAGCAATTTGAGGCTAATTTCCCGCCATATTTATTCAAAAAGAAGTGACACTAAATACTTGTGACGTCAACCCGGTATCTTGTAGCCAATCGTGTTATCGCCAAGATACCGGGTTGACGTCCCAGGCTACTCGGCCCAGTCCCCCATAAGGCGCAATTTTTACTTTGTGAACCAGGATTTTGATGGCCTGTTAAAAATCGAGATTGAACTCAAATCCCATTCTATTGCTTGTTTTTGCATGTTGTATGTTTCTACTTTTTAAAAAGTAAGATATTGGCTATGGGTTATAGGCACTTGAACACTATGAAATTCTAACCTTTCTCCATCATTTCATCTTTTATAATCCGAGGGATTTCATTTACAGTACAGCTGTATATTACTCTGCTGCTACCTAAAGTACTTAAAACACTAGTATGGCTATATATTTATAAAACAAGCAATCCACACACACAAATATACATGTAACTGAGGTTTTAACCCTAACCTGTGGGTTATATTATGACCTTACCTTATGTAAAGAGAATGTAACTTACCAACATCATGAGTGAAACTTGGTACATTACACTCATCATCAAACTCAAACAGGTTCTCAAGCAATTCTCCAAATTTCCTAAAGGTTGGTGATTCCATAATATCTAAAATTTAAGAGTCAAGAGTTTAGACTCTTATTTCCCTGTAGCATCATTGTCAATTAATGAGATGCAAGTGAGGTTGTTTACAAAAACTAGAAAGTTTTACCCTCAGATTGAGGAGTGTCTTGCTTCTTTTGCTTCTTGGTTTTGCTTTTCTTCTTTGGTGGAGCTGGAATTAAAAAACACTGTATGTTTAGTAGAAAATTACACTTAACAATTTGGGACTGTACTTTGTTTTCAAGACTACAACTTGTTCTCGTCAAACCTTTCTTACTGACGCTAACTTGCTGTCAAAGTTTAGTCATACCGGTGTAAGTACCATTGGCAAAAAGTTATCTGTTTTCTTCATCTTTATCATCGTACTGCCTGGAAATAATTCTTTTGTAGGTAAACTTAGTGCATAAATAGCAGAGACGAACTCCACTATTAATTTTACATGAATAAAGAGGACACAAGTAACAGACCTGTACCTTCCTCAAAATTGTAGCTGCTATTGCATCTTGATTTTTCCTCACTTGACCTCCGACGCTTTTTTGATCGCTGCAAATCACTTTCACTGCCTGGCAAGACTTCCCTCACTTGATGTGTTTCTACCTCCCTTGAACCCCTACGTTGTTTTATCTTTGTTATTACTAACTTTGGAACATACAACTGTATCCCTTTTAGTGCAGGAGATAGCTTCAGAGTTGGTGATATACAAGGTGGATGGTCTTTAGTCATACTACTTGGTGATACTGGTCCTTCTGTTCTGTTAGGCAGCACATGCTGCTCTAAGTTCAAGTCCTTTGCTGACATTGGTGCTGATGGCTGTGCATCATTTGTTCCTTCAAGTACAAGCTGTTGTTCATCTACTGATTTTGTGCTTAAATGTGAAGGTCTGTGCTGAGTAAGTTTTTCATTTACTGGCACATGCAGAAAACTGTTTGTCTCATTTGCAGAGCTTTGAACTTGCGATGCACAGTTGGCAGACTGCATAGGCAAGTTCTCCACATCTACATCAGATTTACTCCTCGAAGAACTTCGCCTCTTCTTTGGTTTAGACTCTGATGAGATTGGAGTTCTATTGATGGCAACTTCTTGTTGCTCAAAAGTCTGTGGCTCTGTGGTTCTAAAACTAGCATTTTTTCGCCTTTCGCTTAATGCTGCAAGCTGCTGTGACGCTTGTCCCAGAACAGATGGATCAAAATTGAAACCATTTTGTGCTGTTAATGCCTCCAAAGCACTTATGCTGTTATAACTACTCTGGTGAGAAACTTCTGTCGCTCCATCGTGTGATTGTGCCTGGGCAACATGGCAATAAAATTCACTGTCATTTAAATTCCTCCGCACTGTTGTTGACAAGTCAATATTTCTTCGTCCTTTTTTCTGATTGGGAGCTGTTGCTGCACCTGATTGAAAGAAACAAAAACCAAAAATGACACATGCAAACCAACAATAATTTCTCCTTACTATCTCAATTTTTTTCTTTTTTATCATTTATTATTCTGATAAAAAAGAAAGGATTAGTCAAGATGCACTTTGGTCCAAAGATGCCCACATTACTAGAGTTTTTCCCAGCTTATGTAACCTAAAACCCCAGTACCTTATTTAACTATACATTCATATACCTGAAGAGTGGCAATGAGAGGCAAACTACCTTGACTAACAAAATGATGGAGAAGGTTATTGAAGATTGTTGAGAGACAGCAAATCCATTATAAGATTTTGAAACATTAAAACACCCCTGAAAATAATTCATTTGGTGATTCCTTTACCAGAGTATAACACAAAGAAAATAAAGCTCAGATTATTAGTCATATTACAAAACATTTATCAAATCAAAATATATAACACAGGAATAGTGTAACGAAAAATTCTTCAATAAAGACAACCTTGATAAAAGTTGAGAACTCCCGATGCTGTTTTATGCTGTGGTTCACTATTAGAGAGGCCTTGTCTCATCCGTCTTGTTTTGAGTGGAGAAAAAGTCTGAACTGGACTTAACGCAATGTGAGGCGGGACTAAGTGCATGTTTGGTGAACCTCCATTGACAAGTAAGGTATTTTCTGCTATGAAATAGAAAATACGATGTCAATGAACCTTCAGATAATAATTTACTTACTAAGTTTAACTATTTGAAGTATTTAACAATTTTTGTACGAGGCAGAGTATGATCAGTGATTTTGTTACGAATAGTTATGGTGAGTCCTAGGACTCATCTTGTGAAAAGTCATGAGTCCCTGTCCATGACCAGTGAGTCCCAGTTAAAAAAACAACGAGGAGTCCTTAATTGAAAATACTTGGCCCTTTATAGTGTATGTAACAAGACAGTTAATCTGGAGACAGATTCCAAAACTCTCTGTTGGAATTTAGTGAAATTAAAATACAGTCCCTCTATATATTTAAAGCACAAAAATTAAAAAGACTAAAAAAAATATGCATCTTTAGACAACAACCAGAAAATCTTCAAATCGATTGATTGTCTTTGCATCCTACGGGACGCATGCCATGAATTATTTTGCGTCTTTGGGGATTTTTATGCGTAAGGGATGCAAGACACCAAGGTAACAAAATCACAGCAGATCAAAGATTTTTAACTGACTTTTCCCCGACCTTGAAAAATTTTCGTTTTTTGCTGACTTTTCCCTGACCATGGCAACCCTGTTTTTAGTCAGTAATTTAGCTATTTCCTCTTTCAATACTCATTAGCATTATTCTGGAATTGGTAAGTATTTTAGACTATTCTGGAACAGTCTCTCCCAATTTTATGTTTTCAGAATATGACCAATGAGTTTCTTCATTGAATACACCAATGTTTCAGGATTTCTGCTACAAAATTAATGTGGTTTGCACAGAATACACACCTGCTGGCTGTTCAGAACCGCTTTGAACACCTGGCACCATCCCACTGTACTGAGATGGGTAGCCTGATGACTGATTTTGCAGAGCTACTTGGTGAGGGCTTGATGCCATCTGTCGCATAACTCCAACATGGTCTGGTGGACTGTGCTGAAGAGCATGACGGTAAGGAGACTGTGGTTGGATTGATCTTGGTGACCCTGCACACATTGGAGACCTCACTTTTGTTGGACTAACTCTCTGATGGGGTGATAAGTGATTGTATCCAACAGGAGAGAAAGCTGTAAAAACACAAGGTTATCATTATGTCACTTTTGGATATGGCTACCCACTGCTTTCTATTAATTTCTCTTTTACATGTGTCATTGGTAAAGTTAACAAAATACAATAGGTAAAGTACATTTTTTAATAGGTTCAACTTTACATGCAACTATAATTTCTTTTCAACTAACGATACCACAAAAATATTATTTATTACTATTAAACACAAAAACAAAAAACAAAGACAAGAATACAACCAAGGATAACTAAAACAACAACACACATACGGTATCTGTAATTTACCATCAATTTTTTCATGGCAAGAATTTCTTACACAATCTACTTTGTACTGCCAATTTTATTTAAGTAATGGTCCAGATAAACGGAAAGAGCCAAACGTAATGAACACATTGAAATGCAGAAAAGGTGATAACTTTACTATTGTCTCTACTACTTTTCTGATTAGTTAAAACATCAAATTTTATGAAATCTCCGCAAAGCAGCATGTATATTAATCCCTTGTTTCCTTACCAAGTTCCTTATAAAAAAAATCTTGTCTGAGTCTAAGAAAACCAGAGATCCTATGTGAGGAACATTTAAAATTGTCAACTTTTCTTGGCTGTTGTTTGCAAGTCTCATGATTGGTCAAAATCTTTTGACACAAAAAACACCCTTTGAAAATGGAGTTAAAATATATTTTATTTTGTAGACTGCCTTTTTGTACGTTAATGCATTCTATGTGTAAAAATGAAAACAATCCTATGTGAGGAAAGCAAATATTGTGCCATAACAAAAGAAGTTGCTTCCCTCCTTACCCGCATCATTATTTAAAATCTTTCAGCTTCAATAATCACTATATTTCAAAGTAAAAGTTACCCTGAGGATCTTGACTGTTTTCAACCATGGTACTTGTACTTGCAGCCTGTGGACTAAAAACACTTGGTGCATGGGCCAAGATAGCTTGCAGAAGAAGTGGGTCTCCTTGGCAAGAAGTGCTGTCATCCTGACTGACCCCATCCTTCCATATCCTGTTACATCAATTAATACACAATGCTATATTTAACAAATAGAAAACAATATTCCACCTTGTATACTCTCAAGGACCATAAAAATGGTGTGAAAATTTTCAAAACTCAAGTGAAACCAAGTTTCAAAGATTACACTGAATATGAGATGATTGATGGCAAAACAGACAAGGAAACCAACTGGGGCTATAATCATCTCATATCCAAAAAATGTAAACAAAAAACCTTTTGCAGTAGACTCTTTCAAAAACTCATCAACCCTCTTTTGCCACATCACGTATTGGTTAAGATACAAGTGTACACATGTTTTGTGTTAACTCCAAGAACTCTATTTTTTTTATTTTCAAAAAACCTCTTCCTTTTTTACAGCAAAAGTAAACTTATTAAAGTATAGTCTTTGAATACGGGCCAACTTGCTTTGTTAATCAAAGAGTTTTAAATCTGTGACCTTCAAAACAATAAAACTGTAAGTAGAACTAAATGTAAGAGTGATTATTTTGCAAAGAGGGATCCCTACAAGTTTAGTAAGAATTCAAAATTTAGCTTAATTTTGGTACGTTTTAATAATAACAGTGGCTCATTAATGTACAATTTATCTTTTTTTTTCTTTTTTAGTGCGAGACAACCGTTTAAGTTCGATCTAATAAGTCAGCTGAATAAGTACTTACATGTAATATTATTTCATTTAACTACATATATATACTGCAATTACTACACTCCGAATGACACTTTCATTCACATCCTATAAAGGTAAGATTCTATGGAGAGAAAAAGGGATTTATACATACAACTGGTCTGTGGTCGACTTTGAAATGAAAAGTGCTTGTGAGAGCCGTTGAACAAGTGCACGGTCAGGTCGATTAAGAACTTCTCCGGCCTCTGCAGCGACTTTTGGGCTGCATAGCAAGGTGTCCTTTCTTCTGGAAGATGAAGGTGCTGGAAAAGGCAATTCCGGGAGTACTGCAACGAGTAAACAATTCGTCAGACAATAAAAAGCAAGACGAAAAACAAGTCAGTATTGCTGCAAGGAGCTACAAGTTGTCAACGATCGGCGGAAGTCGAATTTTCTTCACCTTAATTCGTCGTTGTTTACACAATGTCTTAGTTTAAAATGCTGGTTAACTAGTCAATTTTGCATAATTTCACTTTGATATTTTAAAAACTAAATGCAGTTCTTTAAATGTACATCACTGGCGTGTAAATGGACAATTTTTACTTACGATCGGTCAAACTCGTGATGCCTGCAAGTGTTGCAATGGGCACGCTTGTATTCATCTTCCCGAAACAAAGACCACCACAAAGCAGCCAAAACCTTAACACAAAGCAACGAAGAACAATCTAGGAGAATTGTTGAATAGTTTCAGCCCATTATAAGTGCGATGTGATCATAAAGTTGTAAAATTTTTCACCGGCGGCCATTTTCAATATAACAACAATGGCGGGAATAATACTCCGTGTTATTCGAATGCGCGCCAAACCACCGCGGCCGCTCATCATCCGGGAAATTCACCTTACAAAGGGACTGGTACTACTTTCGTCGTGTATGCTACGCAATGTGTGACAACGAAAAATTATTTAGTTGTGCACAGGACACCCCGGTTGTACATGTGGGCGAGCAAAAATTGGTGAAAACACGAAGAAAATAAAGCTAAAATGGAGATGGAAGATTAAACAGTAAAATTTTTAAAAATCTCCTTAAAATGGCTTTAAAAATATAAATAACGGCAGTGCCCGCGTCGTAGCCTGTGTACAGACGTCCCCTCCTCTCTTAGCCTGAGTATCAGGCCTTCCTAAGGGGCTAGGGGAGAGGAAATTTTCGCTTCTCTCCTTCCCCTTTTCCCTCAGAAACGCCTGATACTCAGGCTACTCCTCCCTCAGGAAAAAATCTCCTCTCCCGATTTTTTCCTGAGGGAGGAGGGGAAGTCTGTACACAGGCTACCGCGTCGTTTCTGTGACACTGATTTACGTGAACTCCTCCATTTCACTACGAGAAAGATCGGACATAAATCAGGGTCTACAATTTTGAAAGCCCATAATGAACCGTCAGTTTATTTAAGAGAGGAACCCAGTTTAAGAAACCTGCCATCACGCCCTCCTTTCCCGACGGCGTTTTTTGAGTAAGGGGGAAGAAAGGCATGATGGCAGCCGGGTTCCTTGGACTGGGTTCTACTCTCATTAAAAAAGTTGTCACGGTTATTATCACAGGCTGACTCACAGCCTATCAATATTGTTGACCCTGTCTTTTATGCGCCGTTTGATTCAAAACTTCATAATCCCCCCTCCCCGGGCAAACACACGATCACTTGTGCCCCGGGGAGTAGGGAATTTGACGCGAAGGGCATTCCAGAGGGAAGGAAATTTGACCTTTTCCAGGGTGGGGTGGGGAATTTGAACTAGAAGTGTCAAGTTTAACCTTCTGGGTTCGTTCCGCTGTCTGACAACGTTGTTTGAGAGCGATATCTTTCTCAGAACGAAATGAAGGAGTACACGTAAATATCAAGAAAACGACGTCAAAATGTGTTTTGAGCAACTTTGCCCGTCCCCCTGCCAGCCAGTGCAAGCAATCACTCGAATATGGCCACCAACTTCAAGTACTCTGCTAGCGTTTACGACGTTGTATAATCAATTTTTATAGTATATGACGAGGTATGGAGTGCCAAAGTTTTGAAATTAGTCCAATAGTTTTACTGATTTTTGCTGTAATGGCGTCAATGTGATATTTCTAAGTAAGGTTTTTATCAACCTACACACCAAGATATTTAAGACATTCTTGTGCCCGGGGTTCGGGGTACTCTTTTGGAGCCGCTACGCAATTAAAGCGAGTTCCCAATCTTCACAATGCTCCGCCGCCAAATTAAAAACTACATGTACAGCACTCCCGCTAATCTCGCCAGCTACACAGGCTAAAGTATGTACTTTTTAAACCAATGATTTCCCGTGTATAAATGAATGAATGAATGAATGAATGAATGAATGAATGAATGAATGAATGAATGAATGAATGAATGAATGAATGAATGAATGAATGAATGAATGAATGAATGAATGAATGAATGAATGAATGAATAAATGAACGAATGAATCCCATTGTCTATCTTCTATACTTTCAATCATAGACGATAGCTCTCGACCAATAAGCGCCCGAGATATTGAAAATTAAGTTGCAAGAAATCAGAGCAGGTGTCGGTCAATTCGAACGTCGCTATTTTATTTCACGTCAAGGAGAAGATCACAAATTTGAGGCTAATATTTTTGCTGCTTGATAATCTGTCAATACGCACTCTTAGTACTTTGAGAGAGGCCAAGTAAAAGTAAGTAGTATCGAGTAATTAGTTAACACGCTCGTGCCTTAAAGCATTTAAGAATAATCAAGATCCCTTAATTTGAAGCAGTTAAATGCACTGTTTTTGCTTTATCTGTAAAGCTCTTTATTTTCGTAAGAAAATACTTCCCTATTCACCACATGGGTGGCCCCCATTTAATTAGGCAGATTTTAAGATGAAATCCATTAATTTTCAGTGGACAAAAACCTTGTACCAGAATAATTTAAAGCATATTCCATTTTTTTAAACATTTTTCTAGAACTATAGATGTAATTAGTTGTCTGTAATTACACCAAAGAAAATATCTAAGGGGACGCCGAGAAAATTAAATTTCAATGTCCGCAAAATGACATCTTACGCGTGCAATTTTCAGAGTTTTAACTATGTTTAAACAATTCTTGTGAACTTTGACATTTATTTTCTCGGGCTCCCTATATGAAATTATCTTTGGTGTTATTACAAATAACTAATTACATCTATAGCCCTTGAAAAGTGTAAAAAAGAATGTG
Source organism: Porites lutea (assembly GCF_958299795.1). Lineage (NCBI taxonomy): Eukaryota > Metazoa > Cnidaria > Anthozoa > Scleractinia > Poritidae > Porites > Porites lutea. Next base: position 23,814,360 of record NC_133212.1, read on the forward strand.
ACATTGTTTAAATTATTCTGGTACAAGGTGTTTGTCCACTGAAAATTAAAATTACTAAATTTCCAGGTGGATTCTGTCTTAAAGCCTGTTTTTATCGGTGTCCTATTGTGCGATTCTAGTAAAAGAGTTGCCTTAATTGTTTGGCGGTAATCTTTGATTAAATAATTAAGTTTATTCTTTTGTAAAATGACTTAAAATTGTTTTGGGTTAAAAATAAGTATACTGTTATTGTTGTTGTATTTCAGGACCTGATTAGTGGACCACCTCCCTAGCTTAACACTAAACAACACTTCTCTATCAACAGCAATTTAAAATAATTAAGATGTGGGTAACACCTTATTTCAATCATCTTAATTAAAAATGATTGCAAACTGTCATCGCCTTTTTATTCTCTGACTGATGATCGCTTTCATTGTGATAAAGCACCAACTGACTGACGCATACATGTATCAGTTGCTCCAACAGAAGATCACAAAATTGGGCGGGACTGATTATAGCAGTTCCTGCAGCTGATGAGAATAAATACATCAGACCATTATCACTGGATTGTCAGTCACTAAGGGGAATCCTCCTTCATATTTATATTCTACATTGCCGTTGCACATTTCCCGTGTCCGGAAAGTTCACTGTGTTCTATTTGGGCAAGATAAAAAACAACGATAGAATCAATATATGACGGGCAGTTCTTCACAGGATATGGCCGGAAAAACCAACTCTGTCTCCAAATCCTTCCTACAGTACAAGAACTGCATTTTTCTAAGCCTATTTTACTTGTTTTTTGAGACGTGTTTCAGTTTTAAAATGTTCTTCATGCCCGTCTACTGGCAGCAGCTTGGCCTGTCTCCGACACAGATCGGAATTTTACGAGCTGTTTGGGGTGTTGCTTACTCCGTAGGAGCTGTTCTCTTTGGAAAACTAGCCAACAAATTTCGAATCCGACGCGCATTACTTTTGATGAGCATTTTATCGACGATGGTGACGCCTTTAGTTTCTTTGCTTCCGAGGAGAACCCATGATACCTGCACCGTGAAGTGGGAGCAGGTGTCCAACGCTGCCTTCGAACGTCAAGTAAGCCTCTTCCGGCACACGGATTACAAACGACACAAAAGTTATAGACGGGAAACCAAGGTTAATGCTTTAGAAGCTGACATGGCCAGTAATTATCAGCAACTAAACGATATCATTGGCCTCTCACCTTTGAACCTACTTAAGGAAAAAGAGGTGCTAAGACACCGTGAACTACAGACAAAAACAAATTTAAACAATTTTAGAAAATTATTAGAGGAAGAGAGTCACAATTCAAGGCAACTTATATCCCATGGAAACCATCAGTTACGGATCGACTTTCAGCAGCAAACATTCAAGAAAATCCCAAGACAGTTACAAGAAAACCAAGAAGAAGTCTCTGTTCTTGAAAAAAGCCCTAAAGATATCACAAACATATTTATTATGTTTATCTTCATCGTGTTTATAGGGGAACTTCTATCGTCTCCCGCCTTCAACTTGGCAAATTCCGAGATTGTTGAATTCTTAGGCGAAAACAGCCGGGAATTTGGCAAGATTCGTCTCTGGGGTCCTATCGGTCACATAATTGCGGCGCCGATCACTGCTTACTTGGTGACTCATTTCCATTACATGCTTTGTGGAGAATACCAAGACAATTTTGCTATTGCATTTGTTGTAATAGTATTAATGGCCTTTGGCGCTTTTGTGTCTGTGACGCAGTTTGGAACCGTGCAAGCCCGTGACTGTAAAAGGAATCAAAAAGAAGACGAAACCCCAATGACTCTTACAAAATTCTTTGCTCAATATCAAAACTTTATCTTCATCACTATGACCTTTTTAATTGGGTGTTTCGACGGAGTGGTGTTAACGTTTGGCTTTTGGTACACTAAAACTCTCGATGTCAGCGTCGCAACCTTGGTGTTCGGTTTCTCCAGAATGACTTGCTCTGCTGTGAGTGTGCTATTCCTGGGCGCAATTGGAATGTGCGTAAAAAAGACAGGTTATGCTGGAGTGGTGTTGTTTTCCATGCTGCTTTTCGTCAGTTGGTTTGTAGGGATGTCGTTCATGAAGAACCCTTGGTTTATGCTTATCTTTGAGACGATCGGTTACATAGCGTATGTGGTAGGATTTACAGGCCTCATCAGCTACTTTGGTGAGGTCACACCAGCTAATCTGATGGACACGGTGCAAGGTAAGCAAGAGGCTATTTTAGACCTCTCTGTGTAAACACGTCTCATCCTGTCTCAACAGATATTAACCAAAGAGAACAAACCTAACTAAACGTGTATTAAGCGGTCTACCTTTAGGAAATCCAGGTTAACAGGGACGACGGAACATTTTTCCAAGCCATGGGGGTGGGGTGAGGGCGGCTGACTAGTGACGGACTCAGAGTGGGGATGCTAAGGAGATCATCTTCTTCCAGCCTTCCAGTCTCCAAATCTTCCGACCATCTTACTAAGCATGCCATTTTTACTTTTTTTGTTTCTTAGGTGGAGTGAACAGTCTTTTTCTTGGAGTGGGGTGTGGTATAGGGACCGCTTTGTGTGGTTTTTCAATTGACATATTCGGTGCTGTGAAATCATTTCGGTTTTTTGCCATAGGCACATCTCTTCTGATCGTTCTTTTCACCATCTCTCAGATCCCGACTACAATGAATTTCTTCCGTTTTTCCTTTAAAAAGGAAAGGGGAGAAATTTAATGCTGTCATACTGTTATTGTACATGAATGGGATCTCTAATGGCGCTGCGATTTTACATTTTACATCTTATGACGTAAACTGTAACTCCTTTCCCAAAGTTCCCAAGGTAAAATGGCTCCCTGAAAACATTTGAAAAGGGAAAATACGCGATATTTATATAGAAGTTTAGGATTCTAAAGTTTCCTTTAAGTCCACCTGCCAAATTTGTAATTTCCAAAAATTTTAAGTTTATTTTATATGTTAATTTCCAAAAAAGACCACTGTCATAACTTAGGTCTTACATATGACCTATATAAGTAAAGTAAATAAATAATACCGAGTTGCTTTCTCTCGCTAATTACAGTGCAATATAAAAAAAATAGAGGCATATACCTTATTACAATTTAAGTCACAATAACTTTTTAAAACTGAAGACTGTCGCGTTTCCAACATTAGTCCCTAGTAACCTAAATACGGCGACAACTCAACGTCTCGTTTACATTGTCTCCTCTGAATAAAGAAAGTGTTGAAAAGCACAAGGCCCAGTTACCAACCAATAACTATCAATCTTGTGTTAGAAGATAAAATTCGACAAGCGACAACAGCAACAAAAACCGGCAGGACTTACATCACATGTTCCTGCACTGTTGACGTGTGAGTAGTGGTATGTGCTGCCAAATAACTTTGGCACAATGCTTACTTGTTCCCCCAAATTCTAAAATCACGTTAAAGTTAGCTACGTTAGCTTAACATAGGACATATTTAGGTATGAGTTTGGTTTTCAAGAAGGGCGGAGTATCCCCCACTACTCACTAACAAAGTAAAAATAAGCTTTAAAACAGCCAAGTGTTGGCTGACGCAAAGAAAATAAAAGACTTTTATCTGTTGCCAGAAATGCAGATATTGTTCTTTTTCTCGTAAATCCATGGTCGTCCTCTAGTTGAGATGAGGACAGTCAATTTGCTGTTCATTGCCGTGCAATTTTTTCAAAAACATCTTGTGCCTTCAGAGATGAATGTTCTGGCTCATAGCCAGTACGAAAAGCTGTCTCACTAAAGATTTAAAGTTTCTTAGTGCCTTGTTGAAAGTTTACCCTAGGACGGGGAACACTACAAAAATATTAATATTTTTTTGTGATATTGCCTCGATAAGAATTTTCTGCTGATTACGTTCCTAATATTACCGGTATAAGCATTAGAAGACTTAAGTTAACCTAAGGTAAGACAGAAGGTAGAAGCCAACAAAGAGGGCCTGCAATAAGTTCTTCAGGAGCCAGGATTTGGCTTTTTCATAGGCTGGGACTCAAGATTTTAGAGGAAACGACCAATGAGAGTCCAGATTGTATCTATAAACTGGATATATTCTGACTTAATGCCCACATTTTTCCAAAGTTGTCACATGCCTATTTGACTGTACCATTGTGTTTTATCCCACTATCTGCCAATGGTACCCCTATAAAGCAAGGAAATGCTGAACCCCTTTAAGGCACTTTTTAGATCACACATTCATGATTGGGACTATCCAGTTACTCCCATCAAGATTATGAGAATGAGGGGAAATTTCAGCAGGATGACAGGACTGAAAACCCTGATTGGGGAGCCTCATTAAAGACTACTTAGAAAACTTATGCGGCAGCTGAATGGTACAACACTTGAGGCCATGTGTTGCTACTGGCAATGAAGCAACCTTGCTCCACTTGTTTTTCTCAGGGTCATAACACTCTGTTTCCAAGGTGCAAAGTGCATTCCTGTCACATCCCCCGACGATGTAGATTTTGTCACTCTCTACAGATATCCCAGCATCCCATCTTGCTGTACTTGCAGGTGCAATAAAGGACCACTGATCAATCTCTGGTTCGTACACTTCACCGCTGTTCAGATGAACTGAGCCATCCCAGCCCCCTTGGAAGCAAATATATGAAAAAAGAACTCGTGAGAGAATTGTTTCTACTGCTAATAGAGAGGAAGAGCCATAACGTCATGTTGCCATGGTAGCAAAATTTCTGGATGACAACAAACCGAAAACGTTACTCAATGGTGAATTTGCACAGTTTCAAACTTCATCGATCTTATTTAATTTCATTTAATTTGTCAAATGTTGGCGAAATTTTCTGGGGTTGAATCCAGAGGGATCATCTAAGTTTAGAAAAAGAAAAAAAAAACATTTTTGTGTTCACATACTCCATGAAGAGGAAGCATGAACTTAAGAAGTTTCATGTCGCAGTAGTGCAACCATGGCTAAGAAATATACAAGAAAGCGTGATGCACATGTGAAGTTGTTGTTTTGTTAAAATATACCTATTGCTTGTTCCTAATTGCTTGTCTAAGACAGATTAATGTAAATAATAATAAATTAACAAAGCACAATTTATTGCCACCTCTGACTTAGTATTAGAAATCAGGATCTCTGCCAGTTTCTCTAAGGGATATAAATAATGGGATGACCGCATTTAATTGTGAATGCAGATATTTATAAATGGGGGTGGGGGGGAGGTTGGGGGGAGAGGAGGCTGTTCCTTTCAGGAAAATCATTAATTTAAGCAGTTGATAGCAAGCATCACCACAATGGGGCCAATATTAATAGTTCTGTGATTATCAGTACCATTTTTAGAAACAATTAATTCAGGCATTTTACTTGGATTGGTAGCCTACCAATTACATAAATTTTTCCATTTGTAGCTGCTCCTGAAGCACTAGCTCGCTTGTCATGCATTGGTGCAATAGATACCCAAGTGCCTGTCGCAAGGTCAAGGTATTCCCCAGTATTGAGTGACATGCCAACATAACTAACTCCACCAATAACATACAGCGCACGACATGTCAGCACGCATGGGCTGCTGCGGCAAGTGGTCATGGGTGCTGTAAATGACCATGTGTTTGTAGCAGGATTGTAACGTTCAACACTGTTTAAACGGAAGTTATTTTCATCGCATCCTCCCACTGCATACATATTTCCTGTATAAAAAATAATAAAGATAGATTAAGCCAGTTCTTTCTTGACAGACAGTTATCTCCTAAAGGCAGACATCTCCACAGTTTGAAACACCTCTTTCTATGACAACCTTGTTAAAATGTCTGTAAATTGGAACCCAAAGGCAGACACCTCTTGCAGCTGGAAAGACATTTCTCTATGACAAACATCTTAACATCTCTGTAAACTGGGAGGACCCCTTTTAACCCCTTTAAGTCCCACAAGTGGCTGATATCAATTTTCTCCTAACAACTTCAATGCTTAATCAAAAGAAAAGGTAATCAGAATTTGGTCTTTAAAGAAATTCTCTCAACTAGTTTTCAAAGAAATGTATGGAGATCAGTATGGAGAATTTGTATGTGAATATTGGGACTCAAAGGGTTTTAGAGTATACAACTACATCAGTTAATCCATTTTGGCTCTTAAAACAAGCAGGTGGGGACCAAGCACTTCATCCAGTCTTCACATTTTTTTATTAATCACAAGAAAATAGGATGAAAAAAGCTGAAGCAGCAACTTCTGCAAAGCAGCATGAAAACGAACTTAATGTTAGGCTAAAATCAATAGGCTGTACTTAGAAAATACTAATAATCATTATATTATAAATGTCCATATGATTAATTTTCTCACCATCGAGAACTGCAACATTAAGCAAGCTGCGTCTAACATTCATTGGTGCGACCATTGTCCATGTGTTAGTTCTGGGGTCATACCTCTCCACTGAAACCAACGAACTCTGGGCTGCTCCTGGAAGAAAATAAACTTGGGCCATTTATCAAAGAGCATGTACCTAACCTAATCTATGAATATGGGTTCTGAGGCACCACTTTAAAGGGACTGGTAGATTTTCTTGCTGGGCAAGTAACTTTTAAAGCTGACTTGCAAGGTGTCCAGCCAAGTCATGCAGGTAAATCATTAACTAAAGAGCAAGACTATCTCAGATGTTAGAGCACTGGCCTGTGGACCAGGAGGTCACAGGTTTGACTCCTGGCACCAGAGTGATACTGAGGCTCTAACAATAACAGAGGAAGAAGTACTGCCTTTGCCCTACAAAAGACTAGACCTTGGCATGACTCAAATGACCACATAGAAATAGTGGTCCTGTCTCCAAGTGTGAGACATAAGACATGAGACATTGATCTTTTGTTTGAGTGTCAATGTAGTACTTGCATGCCACACTGACACTCAAACAAAAGATCAATAGGCAATGCCCCAGGGCAGCAAATTCAAATTCAAGTTTTTTCCCAACCCCTGGACTACTTAAGGAAAAGGTTTTAATGCCTACCCTCTCTTGACTGCCCACCAACTGCATACACCATGTCACCGGTAACTGCTAACCCATGACGACACCTTGCTATCAACATGCTTGCTAATGGGCTCCACCTGTTTACAGTGGGAAAGAATCCAGAAGCGTCTCTGGTGACCGAGGACCCCTGAATACCTCCAGCAGCAAATATAACTGAGATCACACCCATTGATCGCCTAGGCTTCGTTCTAGAACCTTTGATCAAGTGTCTTCGATCAGGCAACATGTGGTAATTCTTTGCTTCCAGTAAAAGTGATGTACATTCAGGAGATGAAAGCACAATGTCTTCAGTTTCAACATGGTCTGCAAGATAATAAGGCGACATAAGAGGGAAGCGGATGTGTTGTGCAAGCTGTTTGAGATAGCCACGCCGTGCCTCCACGTCATAATTCATCCACTCCATAAGGGCCTCAAATACCTGCTCTTCTTGTTCAACCCTTATGTCATCACTAGCCAAACACTCCATCAAACGTTCGGCAGACAACAATTTAAACTCATCTGTTTGCGACACAGCGACAAAATTATCGTAGACATATCGATTGGCCGTGTTTCTAAGAGCCGAACAATCAAATTTAAAAGCAGCAGCTTCTATTCCAAGACAATTAGAGGGGTTTAGCATAGATTTCATAAATGAAACACAGGTTTCTTTCAAACTGGTCATTAGGAGGTAATTCGAAGCGGAAACAAAGTCCTTCACGTTGAAAGGAGTAATCTTGATGTTTCCTGTATAAATAAAGTTTAATAATTCTTCCATAATTTCCGCTGTTATGTTCTCCAGGATTACAGGTTTATTTTCCAAGTGTTCCTTCATGTTACTCGAAAACATCGCACGGAAATAAGGGCTGCTCGCGGCTAGAACGTTCCGATGAGCATAAAACTGTTTTCCATTCACCACAATTACCACTTCACATAATATGTTGTGTTTCCGGAACTCGTTAAGTGAGTTCATCATCTGCAGGCAATAATTCGCCGCGGGAACGTACAACTGTGAGAGTTCAACAGACGCCATGTTTCTCATAAGTTTCTGCCACAGGGCACCCAAATTGACAGGAAATATCAGTCAATGGGTTTTTTTTTTGTCATACAGTCTATTCTTGAGTTACTTCCAAGATTCTAATTCCTGCAAAATCTATAACTATCTGGTTACAGTTAACTAGATCTACCTCTTCTCTTGATTTAGAAAAGACGTGGACCACCTGTTAAACTGTTGTTCTCATTTCTCATGACCTGTTTCAGCTGTCGTTCAGCTGTTCGGCTATCGCACCGTGGAGGATCTGGGGATGAAATTTACCGCTGATAAAAATTGAAGGAAAGTACCGACGGCTCGTATTTAAAATGGCGGATTTCGAGGTTGCACTGACTACAGATGCTGTTGGAGATACTTTCTGTATATCTCTATGGGATTTGGCCACGGGCATGCAGCTGAAAGTTTACAAAGGAGGATGCTGTCCTTCGCGGTGCGTCTGCCTGCTTGGTAAAGATTATATCATGGCCTCACAGGTTAATAAACCCATAATCCACGTGTGGAATACTGCGAAGGTAAACAAATATTAAAATTCAGTCATGTCTATACTTTTCCAAGGAAGCCCATTCTGAAAATATATATTCAACTTCTTAAATGCAATCATTTATAAAAGACAGTTTGTAGCAGTCCTGCGTAGTCCTTGTTCTGTGTGCTTGATATCATAAGTGAGGCTAGGGGTGCTCTGACATATGTACTATAAAATAAATGATGATGATGATGATGATGTTGATGATGATAATAAACTAATGACGATGATCTTAGCAGAGATGATCTTAGCAGTCCTGCGTAGTCCTTGTTCTGTGTGCTTGATATCATAAGTGAGACTAGGGGTGCTCTGACATATGTACTATAAAATTTAATGATGATGATGATGATGATGTTGATGATGATAATAAACTAATGACGATGATCTTAGCAGTTTTTTGGATGGTCACTCAATAAACTATTAACTGGCAGTCATCAACGAAACCTGGATCATGGATCATATCAACCCCTGTAACTCTATCCTTAAAACCTTAAGTCATTAGGGCCATTTACACAAGGAAAAATAAGACGCGTCTTACATAAGAGGCGTCTTACATAAGACGCGTCTTAAAGAAGACGCGTCTTAAATAAGATGCGAACTGTACCATTTATACGAGCATATCTTATCTAAGACAAGAACAGCTCGTTTAAATGGTTTGCGTCTTATTTCTGTTCTTGACTCATTTTCATGTGAATGTTGCTTGTAGCAACGGCAATCCAACGTGGGGCGCCTAAAATTTACGCATGCGTACTATACGTTCGCGTCTTATGTAAGACGCGAAGGTCATTTATACGAAGTTTTTCTCGTCTTAGCTAAGACCCGTCTTATCTAAGAACAGGTATTAAAGGCTGTTCTAAAATGAGACGCGTCTTATTTTAGACCAAATGTGCCGTTTATACGGAAAGTTGAGAAAAACTTCGTATAAATGACCTTCGCGTCTTACATAAGGCACGAACGTATAGTACGCATGCGTCTTAAGTAAGACACGTCTTTTCCTCGCATAAATGGCCCTATTAAGTGACTTATGTACCAGTCAATTCCAAAACCGCCCATAAGTCAGAAGTGTCTACATTGGCTAGAGTTTCAGAAATCACATTCCTGTTTGTTTGTTCATAGGAGTCAGTTCAGACCAGACTTATTTGTCCCAGAAAAGTAACATCTGTGACTTGTTCCCCTGATGGCACTTACTGTGTGGCAGCTTGTGGAGAAAAGATTTATGTCTGGCAGGTACTTCTGATGGTCACCCCTCACCAAAATATAAGTTTCTCTTAGGTATTGCTATAGATTCCACATGGTACATATTGAGAGAATTGTGTCAGTAGCAGGACTAGATATGTATTGACATGTAAACTGCCACTACTGCGTTTTTATTGAGTCTTTCCCCTTCCTTACGCTGCTCCATGATTGGAGAGAGCTGGCCTCTTTCTGCAGGCCAGTAGCCTGCTTTGAAATACAAACTAAGGCAATTGCTGGTTTAGCCTAGATTTTTTACTATGATGTGGGTTCCAAAACAAGACCAGAAGTGAACTCTAAGGTCTCTTCTGGTCAAGGATATCATTGGATTATCCCCATTTCTTATTTGTTTTGCTGTCGTTCATCAGGCATTTACGTAGGGCTGCTCTATGTATTCTTGTACAATAACCATCCAAGATAATTATCATTTTTCTAGGGATTATATTTGTGTCGGTGTTGATGATAAACTATTCTTCCTCCATCAAAATAATGTTAATTCCTGTTGTTTTTCTCTTTCCCTAAAGGTAGCAAGTGGTAATTTGTTAGTAATTCTGTCACGTCATTATCAGTGTATCTCGTGTCTGAAATTCACCGATGATGGCTCTCACTTCTTGTCATCCGGGGAAGATAACTTGGTGTTGGTGTGGAAAATGGCAAGGTATACTTCAACATGTTGAGTTTAATCTCAGTTGCGGTCACTCCATATTAAAGAATGTCTATCAGATGAAAAGCATGGAAGTTTTTTGCAGACACCAACTTACATCAGCTAGTATAAGAAAACTTACTGTATCTCCCACTTATCTCATACTTATTGTATCTCCCACTTGCCACAGTTTTATCCCCACCAATGATGGTGTGGGTTTTGGTATTTGTTTCTTTAGGATTTTGTCACTTGCATCAAGTGCTACAGGAGCATTTGAATCAGCCTTGAGTCCTTATTATACTTGGTCTGACCACGCCCTTCCAGTTACCGATATTCACTGTGGCTGTGGTGGTATGAGAGGTCATGTGATTACCTCTTCTCTTGATCAAACATGTAAGGTAAAGTTCCACATCAAAGCTTAAAATATTATTAATTGCAAATGCGTAGCAATATTGCTAGAAAAATACAGTGGGAAATGATAGCAATGCGCTTGAACTAGGGAAGAGGAAACACAGGAGACTCCATTTTTGCCTTGTGGCACTCCATTTTGTGCATTGTGTGTCTCTTTATAATTCCATGAAACATTAGAGCTACCTCCCACCTCAAATTAACTACCACACAAAAAAGCACTAATAGTTTTGAAAGTCTGACTGATGAAATTCTTGGACACTTTTATTATGACTCATAATGGTAATCTCTTGTTTCAGTCTGACTTACGTGATCATAATGGTGAGAGAGGTGTCTGTGGAAGAGTGATTGTAGACACTGTAGCATGAATCAGGAAAACTGAGATTTGTGTGAATAAATGGCAAAAAAAATATTATCCAGGTTCACTTTATCCAGCAACTGTTTGGATTGAGACAGTTATGTATAAGAGAGTGGCATACTTGTAACATTTTAAGTCCTCAGTTTATGTATTGTTTTCTTTCTAGTTGTATGACCTGAGTTCTGGGGAGCTCTTGTGCTCATTCGTTTTTAATGTTGGAGTCACTGCTGTAACCATGGATACTTCAGAACAGAGTTTGTTTGCAGGATGTACCAATGGGCACATTTACCAAGTAGAACTTTCCAGACGGGTATGAACCCTACGTTAAAGCTGGGATCAAATTATATAGGTTTCTGCGAAACTGCACACCTACCCCTCCCCTAAGCCAACATTATCACTTACTTCTCACTTAGGGCAAAATGTTGGCTTAGGGTGGGCTAGGTGGGCAGTTTCCCATTCATCCAAGCGCTGTAGTGTTTTTGGTTTTTCTGTAGCTGTATGAACAGAGAAGCTGCATATCTATACTTCCTTTACCAGTTACAGATGCTCAGTGAAGTATCATTAAGGAAATTAAATAATTATAGCAACTGTTATTTTATTCAACAATGTGACCCCTTATTCTTTTTTCCTTTTCATTTTTCATTGATTAAAGGATGCAAATTAAGCCTTAATTGTAACTTAGGACTTATACACTCTGGCAAAATATGATAAGATTCAGATAATTTTCAGGTTTTTTTTAAAATTTCTAACAATCACCTCTATCATTCTTATGTGGAAGAAACATTTTAATAATACTATAATATAATTTATAATGCTCCGTCTTTGACATGATTTTCAGGGTATGAAGAATAATATTCACATGGAAAAAGAAGAATCACTAATCTTCACTGGTCACAGGTGTTTAATTTTTCTTTAATGACAGGTTAATTTAGATCTTATCTTCTGCCAAATGTTCACACTTTTCAGTTGGTTGACATAGTGATCAAAAGGATCAACCACTTTCCAGTGCAAAAGAAACATAGCCACCTCTGCCATTTTTAGTAACCATCGGCTTGGAACTCATTCTCTTTCCCAGGGTACTTTTTATAAAGAATATGTCATCATCAGTGATACTTTTAACTCAGTCACACAACCCTTTTATCACAAAGACTTCAATATAATGACTTTTTTCACCAAATTGTTAAAGTAAAATGTTTGGGGTAAGCCCCAGATATAACCAACACATTTTAAATTCTCTTACCTTGTAGATCAAGGTTTCACTGTTACATAAATCAGTATTGACTGATTTTATTCCTCTCTGCTAGTAAACAAGTAAACAGTGTAGCCGTCAGCATGGATGGCTCTCTTCTCTTGTCAGGCTCTGAAGATCAAACTGCTCGTGTTTGGCATATTTACAGCAGACAGTGTCTGAGGGTGCTGAATCACAGAGGTAATATGGACCTTTTGATTGAACTCCAGTCAGTTCTTGCTTTGCGGACACCTCACTATTACAGACACATCAATAATACCTATAGCAGCTACACCCCTAGGCAAAAAAGTTATTACACTAGTTTGACTAAATTTATCTTTCAGTGTTACTGACTCCCCAGGGGAGGGGAGGTATCCAACAAAGTTTTTTACGCGAGGCCCCGCCCCGAGGTCCAACCTCTTATATTTTTATACACATTTTTGCCAGAAAAAGTACTCCTTTCATTGACAAATGGTATCCCTCGGACATACCTAGTTTAGAACTTCACATCGCTTTTAAATGTTGAAAATGCACACTCTTTAAGATACGAATAAACCTGAAACAAGAACGTTTTCTCGACTTTTTCACGGCCATAAAATGCATCTGTCAGTCCTTTAGGCCTTTTAACGCACCAAAATGACAGATTTCCCTACCCTTTCACACACTTAGCAAGCAGCAACATTATCATGTGATGGAAAGGAGAAGTGTGACGTCACGTTACCATGGTAGCAAAATTTCTGGATTTCTGAGCTTAAGGTGACGTTACACGAAACGATTCGCAACGACGATTTTTAGCGCAACACGGTTTTGCAATGTTGGGACAGTGTTGCAATCATTTGCAACAATGTTTCAACGCTGTTTTGCGCTAAAAATTGTCGTTGCGAATTGTCCCGCGTAAAACTTCCTAATTTCACTCGCCCACTTTATGGAGTAGGTGAATACAACACAAAAATTTCTATTTCTTTTTGTTAGCTTGGAGACGGTCCTTTGAGACTCAACCCCAGAAAATTTTGCCAAAATCTGACAAATTAAATGAAATTGAATAAGATCGATAAAACAGTGCGAATTCAGTTTTTAAGTGACGTTTTCGGTTTGTTGTCACCCAGAAATTTTACTGCCATGGCAACGTGACGTATTGACTTCTCCTCTCTATAAATATATAAGCTTTGGCAGCCTTCAACAACGAAGCCAACCTACCATGTTTCTTTGCAGGCGGGGTGACAAACGCTTGTATCATTCCCAGGCCCCTCTATCTTGACAGTGCCCCTACAAAGTCTTCCCTTTCTCCGATACAGCCTTTTAAAAGACACATGTATGTACCTGTACAGTCACGTGATCGTCAGTTGACGGGTCTTTCAAGTTCAAGTGATGGCGGCGAATCTCACTCAGATGGCATTCCCATGATCCTTAGGGGGAAATTGTTCGCTGAGGTATGACAATGGTAACTAGAAAATCTCAATTTGGACTCAGCGTGAGACAAGGGATGCTTTTAATTTTATCATTCGGTACAAGGTGGTTTCAATGAGCGAGCCTGTGACCATTCACATGAAAGCTGCTGAGGTCTGCACAGTATTTTAAGCTTTTTCGAGCAGAAGGTTCTAAATTTTGAGTCTGTGGATGAAATCTTATCGTATAACCGTGCTGCCACCATAAAACATAAGAAAGATCACGGTACGGATATCTTTTTTACCGTGCTAAAAATTTTCGAATGACTTACCAAGCAAACTTTGCTTTTTTGTCATTTTTTTCTGATCCTGAGCATTATTAGCTTTAATCTGTGTGTTAGATAACCGATTCAGTTGGGTTTTTTTGTTTGTCAGGGAAACAATCTAGAAAATTTAGAGGACAAGCGTGAAGTGATGGTGCGACAAATTCTCAATGACGTAAGTGCCTTTGATCTTAAGCCGCGTTATATTTTCTCTGTAAGTTAAATACAGAGCCTCTGTATGGCTATTTCCGACGAAACCGAAGCGGCGATGATCGCTATTGATGAAGCGATAATCTTAAAGATTAAAGCGACGATTGCATGGTCTTTCCAATCAAGCTAAACAACGTTAGTCGTGCAATGACGACCAAGAAATCTGCCTAAAACTGTGCTGCGCGTTCAGAGTTTTAAACCCGCTGCAGTTTTGTTTTCTTGTTTCGGTCGTGATTGTGGTTGCGCTGAGCTCGCTATTAGCGTTACCACGCAAAACAATTCTTGATATGCGGAGATTTTAACTGAAGAGTCGATTATTTGATGGAAAACGTGCGACGACATCGACGTCCTTAAGTACCCATACAGAGGCTCGGGTAAGAATTAAGGAAAGAATCATTAAACCTCTGCCTTCAAACTTACTCTCCTAAGCGACAAGCTCTAGTAATCACCAGGTTTTTAACAAACTTGAGATGGTCACTTGATGAGATGATTTTCTTACCGAATTGGTTTTCATGTTAGGTCTCCAAGTTTGACGGACGCGATGCTGGATTAGAAGAGAAGCGAAAGCTATCTCGTACGGAACTGGAGGAGGAATTAGAAAGTGTCAAACGAGTAAACCGAAAGTTTTACGGATTTGCCGTGGACGAGTTGATGAAAGAGGTCTATGAAGTCACAGAGAAAGATGGTACCTGAGGAGCCTTGTTTGTAATCTCAAGGGCTCTTAAAGAGGATCAAGCCAGCGATGAAACAGCTAGCTTGAAATTTTTTAGCCTTGCCGTGGACGAGTTAATGAAAAAACTTGGCGAGGTCAGGTGTATGACAGGGGCGGATTACTATGAAAGGCACCAAGAGAGAAGCATGGCTGAGATTCAATTCTAAAACCGAAAGTTTTACAGATTTGTGATGTTTCAGTTAATGAAAGTCTAAAAGGTCAATAAGAAGAATGCCTTAAAAGACTTGGTTATTATAATTAATACTAAGCCACGAGCTAGTTTCTGTACCGTTATACTGACAGTTTGAGATATCACCGTGGTTACACTGTCACGTGACACTAATAGGGAGCTTAAACAACGACGACGGCGACGTCAACGAGAACGGCAAAAAAGCAATTGATTTAGATTTGCAAAACAACAACTTTGCACGTGCATCACGCTTTTTTGTACATTTCTTTGAGTTACTGCACGACTACGACGTGAAAATGCCTAATTTCACCATTTGTCGAGGACGGGAACACAAGACAATAATTTTCCTTCTCTTTTCCTGAACTTTGATACAGTCCTTTAGAATTCAATTCCAAACAAATTTGCCAACATTTGACAAATTAAACGAGGTAGACAGCGTGGCCGAGTGGTCAGCGCATCGGACTCGCAATCCGGCGGTCCCGGGTTCGAGTCCCGCTCTGGCCACTTGCTGGATTTGTGCTCGGTCGTCCCGAGTTCAAATTCTCGGCCACGCTTGTAAATAGCTAACTGGTTGTCTCCTGCCAGTTGGAGTTTTTTAATCCTATTATGTTGTATTTGAATTATTTGTTTCTAATATTTGAGTGGAGTGCCTGTAAATTAGCTGGACAAGCTAAGTGCTCTTTCCACTATAAACAAGCCTTTAACCTTTAACCTTTTTTAACCTTTAAGCGAGATAAAGTTTGAGGCAGCGCAATTTCATTTTTTAAGTGACGTTTTCGTACCTGTCGCAGTCGTTGTTGCTAAGCTCCCCAATGTTTGATTCGTTGGTGACACTAAACAGTTTAGACTGCATAACAGGCGTTTTGTGATTGGTTTTTTCTGTGCGACAGTGCTGGTTTTGCATCACTAAGCTGTCCGATTGGTTAAAAAAATCTCACGCTATAATAATAATAATAATAATTTATGAACTTATTGTGCGCAGCTTAACATGAGAATGATCAGCTGCGCATTACAACTGTATTACTTTACAAGAAACAAATAAAAGATAATAAGTAACACTCATTTCTTTCACGGGAACATATGAACCCACAATTGACCTGCTCCCAACGTCAGTGGCTTCATAGCTCAGTTTGTAGAGCATCGCATCGGTATCGCGAGGTCACGGGTTCAAACCCCGTTGAAGTCTTGAACTTTTTTAAGGCTTCTTTGCGCAATTGCATAAATTGCGTTCACTGCGACGATCATTTCTTCATTTTCAAAAGACAATGCATTTAAAAAAATAACAATATCTCAACCAATCTGCTTAAAAAGCAATTGTGACGTCTTGTTACACAATCTTCAGCCCTTTACGCCTACTGGTTTAGTTCGAACGCTGAATGTTTCACTGATTTGTCTACTCAATACTGTTTCCCATTTTAAAATGGTTACTCATTAAAGAAGATGTTCCTTCCGTAATGTGTGACTCATGTGCGTGGGACGGAAAAGTGAAAGAAAGAGACTGCCTTAAAGTTAAGCTCATGTAGTTGGTGATCAAGAAATCATCGGAAATTAAACCCTTTAAAGGCGTTTACCGATCAATTGCACAAAAGTGTAAACTCTGCGACCCAAATAATAGACAGATGTTTTTTTTGTTTTGTTTTGTATTTTTTCTCAAACCGCCTTGGTACAATTCATGTAACAAGTTTCAGAAAAAACATACACCACAGGAACATTTATGGAAAAAGCTTTTCTCGAGAGTCCAAAACTTTCATACTTTTTTCCAAGACTAGATGATCTTCTAATTAATTCAGGGCAAATCTTACAAGGCTCGTTCTAAATACGTAAGTTAATTGTAACGGGTTCATCCTTTAAGTTCAACTGAGGACTTTTGGGGGAAGCTCTTTCCGTTCGATTGAAAGAAGTTGCCACTTTTGCACAATTGCTATGAATAGACAGTCGCTATCTAATTTCCGTCAACATATAACAGTCACAGCTAATTATCTACCGTTTATAGTTCTTTTTCGCCTCTTCTCAAGAAAACGTAGTTTTTTATGCATACATCCTCTTTAGAACTAACTGTTATTTAAAACAGCCAGACAGTTTGCAACGGTTGTATTGAAGGCAACCCTTCCTTTTTAGGATCGCGGGCGAGATTTTATCGCCAGAATTATTGACCGAGCAAACCTTTGCCATAAAAAAAAAAACGTTTTCTCAGTACAGAAACTGCCGTCTTTGAAAAGAGGTGCGATGAATTTAAGCTACACGCGCCAGCCTGGTTGTGAGGTGGATACGATGGTTGGCGAAAGACTAGAACATCCTTCGCCATTTGCTCAAGCGAGTTTAATGTTCCTCATTGTCATCAACATCATCACCTTTCCTTTCACTGCTGCCTTAAACGCGCTTGTGATGATCGCCGTTAAAACGAAATCCCGACTAAGAGTCCACAAGTCAAACATTTTACTGGCGATGCTGGCATCCACGGATTTCATTGCTGGTATCCTAGCTCAACCAACGTTCATCGCGATAGCTATAATGTTGTTGCGCGGCAAGCCGGATGTATACTGTTTGCTTCTAGTTTTCAGAATTGTCATCGCGGGACTGTTTCTTGCTACGCATTCCCATCTCGTTTTGATCGCAGGAGAGCGCTATCTAGCCATTTTGCATCCATTCCTACACATTAGCTATGTCACTGTACCTCGTTTGCTAGCGGCTTCAATCTTGGCATGGCTCTTCTCTGTAATTATTCTAATCCTATATATACTCGTTGAGAAGAATGTATTTTTTGCCATGATCTTTTCTTTATTTGTTTTATCTGTTGTCTTTAATGCCATTTGCCATGTTAAAGTTTACCGTGAAGTCCGCCGAAGCGAACAGCAAATTGCAGCTCAGCAAGTTACACAAGAAGCAAGTCAACAATTACTAAGAGATAAAAAAGCCCTAAAGCTAACTTCTATGATCCTTGCAGCTTTACTTTTTTGTTTTATCTTTCCGTTTGCGTTAACTGCTGTAGTGAGGTATGGATTTGATGCAACTGTCGAAACTAGGCATATCCTTGTATGTTTTGGAATTTCAATAACTCTGCTGAATTCCCTATTCAATCCGATCATTTATTCAGTTAGAATGAGACAATTTCGCGTAGCGTTCATCGAATTAATTTATAAAACTGTGAACATTAATGAAGCGGAAGAGATTGAGTCGCGATTTTTTGGAGCAAGGGTCAGAATTGAAGCTGGACAAGAACGAGGAGAACAAGGTCAACAAAATTTGGAACTTGAAGTTGTGCAGAACAACGCGAATCCTAACAACGATGTGATATTACAGCAGCAAAACCATGCCATGGACACTAAACAGTTCTTACGGTTGCCAGGTGCATTACATCGTCATAGTATATAGACTGACAAGCGACGTAATCGACTGGTATACTATATCCATTCTGTACCAGTTACGGGTAGCACTGAGTTATCATCAACATTATCATTCAGCTAAAACAATGTTAATTTTTTCGTGTATGTCTATAACAGCTTTATTGCTTTATTTCGGCGAATTGCTGTTACTGAAATTAATGAAAGAACAAAATAAAGTTATTTCAATAGCTTTATGTATTATTTAACCGTTGGGGTCTCATGTCTGATATTCTCGGACTGAAGATTCCAGAGTATTATGACTATTAAAATAAAGTTGAAATCAACTAAACGCATTTTTCTAATCTCAGATCACTTGTTGTAAGCAAGACTGCGGTTTCTGCAATTCTCGTCAGTTAACATTAAGAGAGGATAATCTTTTTTTGTTGCCAAATATAATGATAGATTTGTACAACGTCAAATTTATTTGCGCGCTTGAAAGCCCATTCTGCGACTTGTTTTAGAAATAACAACATGTTTCCATGTTTAAGCGAAGGCCTTGGGGTTTTTAGTTTCAAGTTTTAAAACAATTTTTGAGATGGGTTTTTACTCTTTAAATTTGTAGTTCCTAGGATTATATTGTGTGTTCTTTAAAAGCGGTTGTCGATCTTTCCTTTTGTGAATGTTCGGTTTTCGGTTCTTGTAAAAAAAAGTGTCTTTTCGCATTTTCATATTTGTTGAATTTGTTTCCGGTTTTGCTTGTGTTGGTCAGTACATTCTACGGCTGCAGGGCCGGACTTCTATGAGTTATTTTCAGGGAAACTTGAGAGCGGGGAGACGTGAATCTGCCCTTCTTTTCAGTTATCATCCATTTTATTTCGGCTTTGTGATTTTCGTCGACTTTTTTTTTTCTGGTCTTGGGACTTTCGGTTTTTAGTACAACACCGTGAACAAAGGCACTGTCTGGAATTTTTGCACAAAAACATCCTTAAAAACACAAAGGACACCAGGTGTTCGAGAATAAATATAAACAAGACACGTCACTATTGTAGCAAGAATTAAATTATGCCAAGTAAATCAGAGAGATGTAATGATAATAAAATGTCACTTCAGCACAGTAGTGAAAATGACAGATACTGAGACAAATATGAATCCCTAGAAAAAAAAAATTAACTTAGTGAATTTTCACCAGGTAAAAATAATCCCCCAAGCCTTTGCGCGCGCGTCTCTTTTGCGTTTCTTGTCCAGTTAAGTGCGTGCGCAAAAAATAATATCTTAAGTTTAATATTTATTGCGTCATAATAGCGCTTCAGTTGAGCGAGATGAAACGCCAAAATATTTTTCGATCAGTGTGGATAAAATTCGTTACCACAACCGTACACACTAAATGGGAAACGGATGTTCTTGTAGCAAAACTTTGCTTTTTGGTAGTTTGAAGTCTAAAGAAAACGAAAACGGAAGGGGGACCGAGAAAATAGAAAACCGAAACGACGTTAAAACGTCTACCGAAACGAAGACAGGCGCTTTTAAAGAGGCCGTGAAAAACAGCGTTGACATTGATCCATGCGAAAAAGACGAAACAGTCATCCAGAAAGTCAAGGAAATCAAGGTGTTACCTCCGATTCGTAACAAAGGGAACGCTTTGCCTCGTATTTCATATACGCCCAACAGGGTGTGGGGCGGGAGCGTCAGCTCGTTTTTAGATACAATCAAACGTGATTCAATTGTCGATGAAGATATCATTACAGGTAGGCAAATATACACATCTTTTAAACTTTTTAAAGTTAAAAGAGCTTTTAAGCAATTGAATCGATTTTTATGGGGAGAAAGTTTACTTTATGATGCATTTTTTATTGTAGCGAGCGCAAATAACAAGAAAATTACAAACACCGTGTTTAGTCGGGGGAAAGAATATCTGAGGCTACTCTTTTTCTTGATCTAGGGAACTACCCAAGTACCCTTTCCTTCATCCAACATTTTGAATTGATCTAAGTAAAAATTACGTGTTAGCGACTAATTTGGGGAGTGGTAGGTGGGTAGGTTCCGAGATTGTTTTACGGATCCTTTACTTCTAACCACCCGGTCTGGATTGTATTGTATAAGTCACTCATCCCAGATTGCTAAGCGCCTGACATCTAAAAAATGCTTTAAAAACATGTTCTTTTTACCGTTTAACCTGTTTAACGTTTCCACCTGACG
Source organism: Porites lutea (assembly GCF_958299795.1). Taxonomy (NCBI): domain Eukaryota; kingdom Metazoa; phylum Cnidaria; class Anthozoa; order Scleractinia; family Poritidae; genus Porites; species Porites lutea. The sequence continues at coordinate 23,835,078 of NC_133212.1, forward strand.
TTCTTAATTACTAGATCGCTTTGCCTAACCACCAAAGCTTTTGTGTCCCTGCGTGCGCGCGCAATAGAAGTTATAAGTATTATCTCTTGGTAGTGAGCGTTTATAACGCAAGGAATTTATCTTAGCAGTATTAAATGAGAAAGAAAAGCTGAGGATTAAGAAAAACAACTGATATAAGGAGGCGCAGTTAAATGTTTATGAAAAGGGGCTACTTTCAATTTATGGCCTGTTTATAGCAGGAAAAAGAAGAGGACGAAGAATTAGTTCTCTAACTCAACACAAGCTTCTAAAAGAAAATTCAACTGGCGAGTTAATCAGCTGGGAGAAGAATGTTACAGTGTTGAGCGAGGCGGCAGATGAACCAGCTAGTCAAATAAAAAAGGCAGCCATGGAAAAACGACGCCGAAGTCTTAGACGAAATTCCGAGCTGGTAAGGTTGAAATCTCTTATTCTTTATGGATACTTAAAAAAACAAGTTAATGTGGTGAAAAGGAGGTTCTTCGAAACCTAAACATAATACATGGTAAACCTAATGCTTTCCTTCCGGCTTAGATAACGTCTTTAGGTCAAAAGGCATCGGCGACAGTTAATTTAAATTTTGGAACGGCCAGGTAAAGCAGAGAGTCTAACCAAGTCGCAAAAGAAGAACTCGTCTTTTCTCACCCCCGAGAGAAAACAAAATAGATTAACTGGTACAACTTGTTCCCGCAATTTTTTTGGCTCGATACGAGGAGCCCAAAATCCGGTGTCAGCAACTTCCATCTACTCGTGTCACGGCGTTTTCAATGATCAGTGTTTTTTTTGTTTTTGGCGCGAATTTAGTGTTACCCCCGAGACAACATAGTAGTGCCGATCTACAACTTTTCACCTGTAGGGGATACGACGATTACCACGCCATTTCTGTTACCATTTCGGAGAACACACCCAAGAATAACAGCTTACTATATATATGACCAAGGATAGACTTTTTGAAAGTCCTTAATTTTTTTTCCTCGTCGATTATGCTCGCTCGGTCGCTGCGCGACCCCATGCGTTGAAGCTCGCCCCGCTCACTTGAAGAGGGGAGCTTTATTCTTTCTTGCTCACTTTTAAGAACATATGAGAGGTCGACTTAATTGTAGCGACTCTAGACCAAGGACTAATTTGGTTTATACTTAGCTACGCTTTTATTTTCATTTTGCCTATACAGGTACCGGTTTCTTCAGACGAGTGAGGGGAACCAATTTTTCAAGTAGTATAATTTTAAATGTAATTCTGCAGTTGATAGTGTTTTGTTCAGTAACTTGAGTATCAGCTACGTTTCGGAACATTGTAAATGCAGTATTCTCCAGGAAATTTGATTGATTGTACTGAGTAAATTAAATAATCGTTGTCAATGAATTTGCTCCTGGCTATGTTGACCTGTATTTTTAATTATTCCTTTGGGAGAACTTTCTTTTATGGACGAAAGTGTATTTAGATAACCAGATTGCACACAGCCTGTATTCTAATAGCCTAGATGTCTAATATATTGAATTCATTGTTATTTCCCTTTTACATATAATGAAAAAATCTTCCGCTAAACGATCCCACTCATCTCAGTGTACCGTTGAAATAGGCTTCCTGTGGCCTAGTACTGTCGTACAGCTTAATAACTCAGACTGGTTGTTTCCACTGCGTTGACTTTGTTGTTTTCCTTTGGATATCCTTCTTTGACCAGCGACAATGGGAGAATAATGGCAGGAGGGACATCAATGCATAGAAGTACGAGGAAGAGGTTTCGTTTAATTTGTTCAAGGAAAAACAAAATAAGAAAAACTGGCTGATCGAGTAACACACGATAAAAAACAGATCCAAGTTGGAGACAACTGTTTAGATTGAGAGCACAGAGCACATGATATAAACCATGTATTGAGATAAGATATAAGAATGCGTACAGATAACCACTGGCAAACCCTTCAAACTGCTCAAGCTTGAATAATGTTTAAGCAAAATCTGGCCTTACTACGAAGATATACCAGAAATTAACTGAATTAAACCAATTATGAAACAGAAGAGAATAATCAGAATAGAGCCCCCGTTTTAAGTAGGCCACAAGCTCGGATTGGTGCGAGTAATTCTTCGCAAAAGGTGCGAAGCAATGGCCCTCTCTCCTCAGAGAGCCAAATCAACAAGGTCACCAAAGCAAGACAGGGGTCGAGGACCATGAAAAGAAGGGCAAAACTCAAGGGGACCATTTCTCGAACGATTAGCAGCACCCCGGTGATTGGTACCCAAAGGAGACGACTGAAAATCGAAATCAATATAGTGCCATAGCGGCTTACTTTGTCTTCACAACGACCCAGTATAGCAAATATAACTCCGATATCCACGAGACTTATTCCAAATAATCGGATATATCCCTCATAGCGCCCTTGGTAATCCAGCCCTAATATGATGTTATACAACTGAGGGGCAGCAAGAAATGAGAAACCAGTTATGCAGTAGGCAAACAGCGATGACCACTGGACAAACTTCTCCGTTGTTGTCATCGGCTCACTTCGAGGGATCGAGAACACGAACTTGAGCCAGTCTGGCCAGTCTAGCAACATCATTAGAATATTCATCTTCTCTATTATAAAAAAGCAAAAGACCAAATATTTAAGATATGTTATTCACTTGAAGTTCACCCTTGAGAGAGACGATTTCATGTCTCTTACTCAATATTAAATTCTACTTTTATTTTACCTCATTAAATCGTCCAAAGCATGCAAAGTAAAACACCTCCATCTGATCAGGAGGAAATGTAGCGAGAGTTTTTTCATCTTTTAAAGTTTACTTTTTTACATTCTAATTTCCCCAGGGAATTTACTTAAGTACATACAGCGAAACGACAAATGTTTTGTAGCCAATCAACTTCATGATGCAGCGAACCTACTTTCCAACTTTCCGTTGCATGAAGCAAATCGACTTCATTACGCAGCGAAACGACTTTGCAGCTTTTCGCCTGAGCCCACTCAACTTCCATAGTAATCTTTTAAATTGGGACAAGTAAATCGATGATCTTCTTAGCCAAGCGGGAAAGCGTATACACATATTACGACTGTGCAAGAAGTATGGATATAGTCTAGACTCTTTTACACCATCTCTTCCACAGTCTGATTATACCTCTTTTTACCTATGGCATTTTAGTATGGGGAGTTGCAAGTTACGATAAGTGTCTTTCTAAAATTGGTAAGTTTCAGGGGAGAGTAGTTCGGTTTGGCTTTATCAAGGGGGCCCAGCCCATTTTAAGCCTTCTACAGCCAGAGGACTCAGACAAGAAGTTGTGGACTGAAGAGTATCACAAATTCTACTAAGGGCCTTTTTGGCAGATCTCCTCCCACCCAGCATAACAAGATTGCCAACTCGTGGCCATTGGTATCCGACTTCCTTTTAAATTAGGACTGAACGTTTTAAACACTGTTTTAGTAATAAGTGTCTTTTCAGTTTTATCTAATAGTCAATTGTAATCTGGAACGTTTGTTTTTGAAATCGTTGAAGAATTTTTACATTTAACATGCTCGTGATACCCTGGGGACGAGGCGTGATTGAAAAAAGGAACTGGGATCTGGGTCGGATGAAATCTGTCACGCGCCTTAATCACGCGCCACTATGTGCGCCACTATGTCACGCAAGATTTATATTGTTATGGTTTGAAACCTCGATCGTGAATTTCTCCACCTTTTTGGTAGATTATTGTCCATTATTAGTTTATCCTAACGTTTAAATCTTCCTTAAAGATAAAACATTCGTCCTTTGCAGTCAGGGAGGAGAAAACCTCCATAATATGGTCGAACCTACCATTATCAAGATGGCGACCAAGAAATCGTGTTTGTGGTGTGTTTTTATTTTGCAAGGGACTCTCTTTTTTGATAGCTCTGCGTTCGCGAATGGTAAGTGATTAATGTAGTTTTTAATTCCTATAAACTGAAGCTATTTTTCTCATCTATACGCATTTACACTGTTTCAAATCACCAGAGATTGGTGGTGAGCTCTATGTACAGGTCGATGCCTTGTATTGTTTGATTAACAAACAATGGACTTACTCCGTTAACGATTACACGGACAATAGTTTTAAAACTTGCCTTAGGCGTTAAATTTATGTTTCTTTATTTACGTTAATTTCAAATATAAATGCTTTAAGACGAATACAGGAAAAATAAATGTTTATTAATCACAGGCAGCAATAGTAATAAAGAAATACCTTTACGATTTCCGGCACCAAAAACAATTGAGTGACTGGCGTAATTAAACTAATTATTTATTAAGACTCATTTGTCAGGGATGATCTTGGGTAACCATTGTGAGTTTTTCTTGTTATAAATGAGCGAACAGTGAACTTAGTATGTCTAGACTATATCTGGATAAGTGTACTAATGAGTAGATAGTATGTCTGGATGAATGGGCCAGTACAGTATCAATATCACTAGTAATGATATTGACACTACAGCTGAGCCTACTCAGTTTGTTGTCGGTCTATTGGATCCGTGGTCTTTGTGTAGTTCTTTGAAAAATACCAATTTCATATTGGAGATTTTCACGCATACTCTGTACAATAGGTGAGATAAAAACAAGAAACGCAAGAGTCCATCCACTACATGGAGGCTTTGATCAAAACACCCTCAGTTTCAAGAATTTTTTTAACTACCAGAAAAGACTTGATTAGATGTGGTAATTATCCCCATTTCTCTTGCTTTTCTTTACAAACAATTCATTTTAAGATCCTGAAAGCAAGCCTTAGGATTTTAAGCTTTGATTAATTCTGCACTCGTGTTCTGGTCATTTTTTTTTTTAAACTAAACAACATTTAAGGCAATACTTTGCTTTAAAAAATCTTTATAGAGGGGCATCTCACATCTGTAAAAAAATTAAAGGGGATACATCAGCACAGAATTTAATTGTCGGCAAATTTCTGTAATCGTCCGTAATACCAGGTTTTTTGAAGTAGTCGCCCTCATTGAACAAAGAAAGAAAAAGATAAGATGTAAAGAGAGAAACACCTTCTATAAAACAATAATGTCATTTAGGTTTACCTTTCACAGTAAGAAATAAGGGTGACATCAAATAGATGCTCAAGAAACATATTACCACGTCTCCTAATTTCACTGCCTTTTTAAAGACAAAGTATAATATTAGAGCGGTTTTCACTTGACTGTCGAAAGTAATTGAGGAATTGGTTTGGGTTTGGTTTTACTACGCCCTTTGGTTGGCTAGTGTATTTACTTTGGTTTTGGTTTTACGACAGTCAAGTGAAAACCACTCTACTAGGAAATGCAAACCTGACTTATATGTACTTCAGACATCCCGGGAATGTTCACAATAAATTAAGCCATACACCATAATAAATGCAAAATTTATTTTTCAAATTCACAATCTGCCAAACATTTCTTCTGTGAGAAAGGACATTTGAAATTCAAATCCAGCATTGTGGTAGGGCATTTGAACAGGTCTGTCTTAAAAAAGTTCAGATGCCCAGGGTTTGCCTGGGAAGAGGGGTGTGTTGAAGTTTTGAAGTGATTGGTGCATAATAAGAAGTATATGCTATAGCTAAGTAACACCTCCCCCTCCCCTCTTAGGAATACTACTATCATCAAGTGCAGTGGTCAAGAGCACAGAGCCAATTATCATTTAAAAGAAAATAGTATTGCTAGTTTTTTTCTTGTCCCTTTTTAATTACCTCAGAGTTAAGATATTGTTCTTTACAGAAGTTTTTTCAGACTTTTGTTTTTCTAATCATTTGCATTTGACATCAAATCTAGCTAAGCTATAGAAACAGTCGAAGAAACAAAGACTGAAAATGAAAACCTAGTTTACAACTGCGACGAAATACAAGGGTGTTATAAGCAAATGCCTGACTTTTTGAGAAGAGAGAGAAATAAAAGCTTTCTTCATCCAATGCGGTAGTTTTCTTTTCCACTTTGTTTGTCTTCCGTTTTAGGTCTTGTCCATCTTCCTGATCTAAGCGACTAACGTTCTTCTACATGTTTGGCAGATATTTCGCTGAGTTCAGATTCTATTGTAGCGAGCTTTTCTAATTTTTTCAACACACGTTTAAGTTGCTGTTCTCGTGCTGTCCCAGTCAAGTCTAGTTCAGAAAAGGAAGACGTTATAACCCTTAACACAATTTTCTTTGTCTTTCCTGGTTTTAGAAAGAGCAACCCGTGATTTGCAGTGCACTCAAAAACAGGTCACAACTTCGACTGGCCAGCAAGCAACGCTTGGTTGCTACACTACCCAAGCAAATTCCACATCGCCTAAATATTCATGGAAAAAGGACAATGTCACTGTCACGCCATCTTCATACATAACGGTTTATGCCAACATGTTGATTGTAACGCCTCAAAATGACACAGACTTTGGAACATACGAGTGTCACGACGGAGTATCCAATACAAGTTGCAGTATTTCACTGAGGTCTCGACAAGGTAAAACCAGTCAGCAGTTAAATATGTTTATTATTAGAATAAAGCGAACTCAACCAGGGCCACCGACGCTTTGAAATATAAATTCTTCTCATTCTTCTCTTAATTTTGTCCTTTCCTCAACTTTTGTTTCGCACTACCAATAGCAGACTCCTTTGTAGCCAGCGAAGCTGGTAGGTTTTGGGGGGAGTGCAAACAAGAGGCGAAGCCGCGTGGGGAATGGAGCAGCCCCCTCGCAGCCTCGCTACTCGCTAACGCTCGAGCCGTCTCTCCTTGCTTTTTGTCGTCCCTGGCGGCGAGGAGCGAGAAAAGACGGCTTTATTCGCAGGCTACTCTCTCTTCCCTCCCCAACAAAACCACTACCTACACAGGCTAATTCCTTTGTTTTTTAGCTTGACCTTTGATTAATATAGCTTGGCCCTTGTAGAGTTCGCTGCGCTGTAAAACCATTTTTGCTATGAATGAGATGTCTACTTTAAACTTTGTCCCTCCCTGATCCCTTGTCCCCCTGGGTGCCTGCTTATTCAAATTTTGTCTTATAAAACTGATGGTTTTTTTAATTCGAGTTTTGATCCTGAAAAACGGGCTTCTGTATTAAGTACAAATGTAGCCTGCAAGGCATACGCGAAAGGAAGAGAGAAGGAAAAACATCTTGCGGGCCAGGGGCCCGTTTCTCGAAAGTCCCGGTGACTTTACGGGCCCGAAATCAAATATTCAAATCGAAATGTTAAGAATAGAAGCGCAGGTCCTGGCTAGCAAACAACTCCATTGTGTTTCTTTAACTGGCAGTTTTATCATATTAGATGCAAAACTATTGAAACCTCGATCTTCAATGTCAACGGAGACAGCTTACCGGGCCCGTTAATTATCGGGACTTTCGAGAAACGGGCCCCAGAGTACGAGCAATGCGCGACTCCTCGTTTCTTTTTTGCTTTCTTGCGCTTTGCCACGCAAGCTACTGTTAGGAAATGTAAAACTCTGTCTGTTGGGTATTGCAGAAAGTGAAGGATACACAAACGTGGTAACTGGATGTGTGAATCTGGCCGTTCTAATGCCCGTTTTGGTAGTCATGATGGTTTCACTTCTTTTAAACGTTCATTTTTTAATCCAGTGGAGACGAAGACAGCGATTTTTGCTCTCCGAAGAAGAGATCTATCAGCTACATTTAGCGCGCGAAGCTACTGCAGTTAATCACGAGGGCCTGGAGGAAGAAAATGTTGAAGTAAAGAAAAAGAAATTTTTCGGCGGACGATTTAAAAAGTGCAAGAAAGAAGGAGACAAAAACGGGAAGGATCATGAAAATATACAGGACAGCAGTAACCTGGATAAAGAAAATGGAGAAGCAATTGAAATGCAAGAAAGCAAGGATTTCTTGAACGCGCAGGATGGCTCGCGCGGTCTTGATATCCCACGAGAACAGGACAGCTCGTGGGAAAAGAAGAGGCCGTGGGAGCATGATGATGATGATGTCACGCGCGCTGATGACAATCAAGAGATTCTACGCTTAGACGACATTTTACGAGTGCAAGAGACAAGCACTCCCTTGCAAGACAGTATGAACGAATGGGAAAGCCCTCGCTCAATTGACAGTGCGGGCACGAAAGGAATACCACGCTTGGAAGATATTCTTCGCGAGCAGGACAGCAGCCTACCGACGCAAGACCACTCGCACGAGTTAGATAGCCCTCGCACACAAGAGAGTCCACGCACAAAGGAAATTCCTCGTTTGGAAGAAATTTTTAGTGCATCAGAAGGGGAAGCTAAAGAAAATGTACACGATGAAATAAGACCCGATGTCTCTGGTGCACACCGCGGGTCAGGTAGTTTGCAGGCTCCTAGAATAGCAGAATTCTTCTTACCTAGTGATGAAAGCGATGCGGAGCGTCAAAGCGTGACGTCAGAAGAGCCTTTGGTGAGTCATTATATGGAGAAAATGGATTTTGAGAAGGAAAATGAAGATGAACATGGCGAAGAACCTCTTGTAAGTCATTACATGGAGAAAATGGATTTTGAAAAGGGAAACGAGGATAATGTTCAAGACCAAGAACCACTTGTGAGTTATTATAAGGAGAAGATGGATTTTGAAGAATCGAAAAATGATGAGGAACCGGTCTTAAAATGAAGTGGAAATTGTAAGTCTGGCCGGCTTTACTCCCGGTATTCACTCGAGAATGCGTGTGTTCACCATGCTTTACATTTGTCTTTCAACCTTGCACTCTTCAAATAATCGCTGTTCTTGAACAGTCCTGCGTATTTTCTTGAAAGGGCTGTGTCACGGTTTTCTTGTCAGTCATTTTATTAATATTGACAATTACGCCTCCTTATCAGTGCGCTATAGACCTCAAAGTCAACGAAGAATTTACTTTTAAACCAGAAAATCAAAGCTTATTGTCCTACAAATACACTTCCAAAGCATTATATCAAACGTCACAAACAACTGGCCAAAATAAACTTTGATAAACTGTTAGGCTAACAAGTTTTATAAAACTCACAATTTCAATCCGTTTCAACTTCTTCCTTTATTTATACCGTCTTTTAACTTGATTCATTTGTTGTTTCGCTCAATTTGGTAGCAGTTCCTATCGTTAGAATTTTGATAAAATTCGTGACACAGCTCTTTTAAGTGTGCCTAGGTCACTCAAATGGTAGTGAATTGGTGAAAGAAACGCTTCAAAACAGGAATATTCCCTGTGAGACTGCCGGTCGCCTTGTTACTAACATTCCTGTTAAACCAGTAGGATGTATTGACAAATGTAAAATGGAGAGCATCCTTTGTCGACTGAATATGGAAAACCCTTATATAATGCGAAAAAAAAAGGTTGAAAAGATTTTTTTCAAAAGTTCTTTTGGTGCATTTCGTTTATGTCTGAAGAGGATGTATTAATGAATTTTCTAATAGAAAGCAAGAATTAATTATGATTTCCGAAAAGATTACAGCTCCTATTGGTTAAAACTTCAAGCGCTGCTTTAGCATTGGTTTAATAATATTATAAAATTCGCTATCTTTATTACCCAGAGACTTAGCTTAGATTCAAATTAGTTTTTTAATCGTTTATAAAGAACACACTAGTTTTTCCAGGATATTTTTTGTACTAGGTGTATTTCATGCCAACATTAGGGATCTTATGAAACACCGTTTCTGCTTACGGCTATGCCGGGTAGACGAACATGCTTGCTATGTAGTTCTATAAAAGGCAGCCGTGATTTCCTACACTGTCCTACCCATCTCTCTGGGGTAAGGGGCAATCTAGCCGTATTGACGGCAACGTGTAGCCGAATGGTCATTGGAAATTGTAAAATCGACGCTGTTCAAGAATCCTAACCAACAGCGTCGATTTTACAATTTCCGATTAAAATTAAGTAACTACGCTGCGCAGAGATTTTAATCTTTATTACACAACGTGTAGCCGTACATCCGGAGGGGGGGTACTCCCTCATATGAGCCATATATGTATGTGCCGACCCATCGGGTAGGGTTTCTGCGCCATTTCCGTCTGAAAACGGGTATACACTTTGCCTATTTTGGTCTGGAATAGGGTATAGATTTCGAGCGAGCTACTGGAGGTAGTCTTTGTCGTTTCAATTCCAAATGAATAAGAAAGAAAGAGTAATATGCAAATTCGAAATGAATATTAAGAAATCTTTTTGCTCGCGTTCTAATCTAGGTAATGAAAACACGATTTCTTAGAGACCAGGTCTGAAATCGGGCATGGATTTTAGAGGCTAGGTCTGAAAAATGGAGTGGAAAATCACATTTTTTGGTCTGAAATAGGGTCAGAATTTGAAGAACCGGGCGGCACAGCCCCACCAAGAATTTTTCCTAGGAGTACCCCCCCCCCCCTCCCTGAGCCGTACACGAAAACAGTGTTTCTTGAGGTCTCCAATGTAAAGAGATTTTTATTAAAAGTATAGAACACAAATATACTGACATACAGGTGATACAGAGCTGCTATGAAGTTTCTTACCATTATTCATAATGCATACGTTTAATTATCCCTGAGCTGAGGGCATTTTGCAATAAAGATAATTTATATAATAACATGTTTTTATTTCAGCGGCTCATTCATTCTCTTGTTTACCCTCTCAAAATCAAAACGCATATTCACCACTTCGTGCCCGACTATTTTCTTCAGTTTTGGTTTTGAGGCCTTGATATTTGACAAATCATTGTTGATGTTGATGTAGGGAGAAATTGTATGTCTGTCAGTAGGGCTGAAAGGGTTTATTTATACGCTGTGTGTATTTCTCCCCATGTGTGACAGAAACACCATGGCTCGTGTTCAGGCCCTGGCCGTTCAGACCATCCGGGTGTTCTAGGGTTGATTTCTGTCGAAATATAAAACATCAGCAAGTCCACAGCGACAAACCGTAGAGTTGTGCCGGATCTCCCAGTTGTATACCTGGATTTGTACAATAATAACTTGCAGAAAATATAAAACGGCAGAGTGATCCTTAAGGCAAGGCGATGAAGAAGTAATCGAAAGAATAAACAAAAACTATATATTGAAACAAATTTGCCCAATATTTCGGTTTGAAAACAAGCCTTCTACAGGGGCTAAAACTGGGCAGACTCCGGTGTTTTGGGCCTTGAAGGTTGAATGATTTTCTCTTGTTTTTAACCTCTTGTAAGCGACCACTAGATGCATTCTCCTCAATGTTCGCTGTGTGCACTGTGCTACTTAGAATATACGAAGAATGTTCGTAACAATATGGAAATACACATGGCGTAACTTAGAAACTGTATGCAATAAATTATCTTCCATAAAGTAGATGTTCCCGGACCTCTTCTTGGAAGAGGCCGGCTGTGGTTCGATTCTTGTAAGCGACCATCTCCCGTAAGCGACCACTTAGTCTCTGCATTTTGAGTGGTCGCTTACGTGAGGTTCGACTGTACGCAGAGGTCAATGATGTGAGGTGCGTGCGCAGGTCCTACCCAAATTTGTGCAATCTCGTCCCCAATGCCTTCATTACCCTTGTCCAGTGGATCTATGGTGCTGACCGAAAGGATCGCAGCCTCTGGGAGGATAATGAAAATTTATAAGACTTGTAAACTAGAAATCACTGAAATCTTTCCGCAAGCAGTCTGAAAAAATTCCCCAAACAATGTTATGAAGCATATTTTATAATGGTCACAGAAAATGCACTAAAAATTGCCCAATGCATATTTCATTTGACTGCTCTTGTCATTCCAAGGGAATAAAATTAATAGAAGTGCGTTTTTGGCAATCATGATGCATGTCTTAAGGCAGGCGATCGTGGCACGTGCCCAACAGGTGATCCTGGTGCATGACCACGTGATACGCGCCCAATGGAAGGTGATCCTGTTATACTCTCATAGGTATTGGATCGTGACACGTGATTCGAGATAGGGGTTCCTGGCGCCTGCAGGCCATCACCAGATAACCCGATCACGTGCCCATTAGCGTGCATTTCGATAGTTTCTCCAATCACAACATTGCTTCCATCGCTGTGTGGACTGATATTTCCATTTTTTTTTTTCGTCATTTTCAATTCCCTGTCACGCTTTCGTTTGCCTTGAATAACTAAGTGAATGAACAGGAGAAGCGCCAAGACAGCTACGGCAAGAACAGGCATCAAAACTGAAATGTTCACGCATCCTGTCGTAGATTCACTCGAAGCACCTCCATCCTCTTTCTCTGAAACTTCAAGAAGAGAGTAAACGTTGTGTGATAGGAAAATGAATAACTTGTACCTCAGTGGTTAGTCTTGGGACCGATATTTTGAATTCACTGACCCGAACGAAAGTTGAGTCAAGCAAACAGTATATTGGCATTGGGGGTTGGGGGTGGGAGAGTGCTCTAAAATATACGCAAGACAAGATAGATGAGTGGTCTGGAATACGATGTAGAAATCAGAATGAATTTGGTATAGCAACTAAGAAATCATTTGCTATAAAAGTGATCTGGGGGATGAAAATTTTAAACTAGAATGACTGGGAGCCTTATACAACTTAAATGCCCAACTCACTCCATGGGCGTCTTCGACTCAGCTAAACCTGGACCCTACATTTGGTGCCTCGCTTTCAAATTCGCCTTATCAGCCTTCCATGTCGGACGCACTCCATATTTGTCATTACTACAAAGAAAATAACTAGTGGAACTACACTCACCAGATTCATTGAGACCTTTAGATAGTTTGATTCTGCAAAGAATACTTGACATGCCATTTGTGATATTGCATATGTACGTACCAAAGTCCGAATCACTTTTTGGCGTTACCACAATGACTTCACCAAATGCTCTCAATCGTGATGATTCCGTGATGATTTGATTATCTTTTGTCCAGGTAAAGGATAGAGGTGACGTATTACCAGTTTGTGTTGAGTAGCAGCCGAGGTTTGCCGGCTGATCAAGAAAAGTGATGATTTCCTGCCGCGTTAGATTCAGGTCAAGTTCTAGTGCCTCTGAAACCCATGGAAACAAATCAGTATTAAAAGAGCATGTTAGCAGTAAAACTCGCCATACTACTGTACATCCTGGTGATCTCCCGTCCCGGGATTAAACGAAAATCATACCGTACTTTGTCAGTTAAACACCCGAGTCCACCCGAGCTCACCCGAGTCCGAGTAAACACTGGGTCTTAAAGAGCCACGGAAAATTGTAAAGAAGCTCGTCATAAGAGTATGAGAACAAGATACACGGCTGTTTATGACGTGTTAATATACAGGTGGAGTGGAGAAAACACTGGCATCTTTACAGGTCAGTTTCATTATATGGCATCGAATACTGCTAATCATGATTGCTATGGTTCTTTGTGACCCTTTAGATATAAATAAACCAAACGTACTTCGATGGCGCTTCATGGTATGTGTTTGTTATTTTTTTCTTGTCATCTGATCATCTAGGACTTTCTTCGGATTAAAGCCCACCAAACCCCATCCCCCGGCGGGCGTGGGTGGAGCCGGTTTCCATTTCAAAAGGACTGTGATGCTAGTGGGAAAGTAACCAGGCCAATCTGGGCGTGGTTCAGACTTAATCATGAAACCCGAAAAGAGATCATGTAGAACAGACAAGCGAAAAAGTACCATTGTGATTTTAATTGCGCTTTAAAAGATGCTCGGACTTCGACACAGTTTTTTATTGAGGTTTTCTTTCAGCACAACGCTAAGCCAGCCTTTTGGATGAAAATATTGGCTTTCCGTCCTGACAACCTAAGTGAGACAAAAATCTGCTATTTTTACCCCTAAATGAGACAAACGGAACTAGAAGCTATAATAAAGTCTGCAGTCATCATGGGTGTGTAATATATTTAACGGTACACTGTAGACCGTTTGACCTTCTTTCTAGTAAAGTCTCGAAAGTACGCAAGTACAATTGCAATTAAATTTATTGAATTTAAAACGCAGTGGTCCAATTTTTTTATATATTAACCTTAATAGCAGAGCTGGAAAAGTAATGATATGGATTTTTGTAGCATGAGGCTAAATTAAAAAAAGAAAAATAAGCGCTTGATATATTCAGAATTCATTGAAAGTTCTGACTCCTGCTTGTGTTTTGTCCTATGCCAATGAATGAAATTTTTGAAGCTAGTTTAAAAGAAAACTCCTTTTAGTAACTTTGGCATTTGCTCGAAAAAACTGTTACACCACGGTAAAGCACTGCTCGGAAGCTTTGTTGATAATGAATGGTCACACAATAGGATTTCACCCGCAGACTCAAAAATAAAACCATCTTGTACAGTGTAATAAACATTGCTGCAGGAAAACTGTTCAGTAACTCAGTTTCACATGAAATACATTTTTAGGTAAAATTTCTTCCTAAGTCTGAATTTATAATGTTAGTGAATATCGAAAAACTCCGCAAACAGTAAATGCCTTGTCAATACTGATTATATAGAGCATATTGACTATAAGCATTTAAGACGTGTGAAAACTGAATCAACAACAATATTGTTTCTGTAGACTATTTGGATCGTGGAAAAGGCTAATTTCGTCGTATTCAAAACGTCTTAGAATCTTGAGTAAAGATCGTCCCGAGTAATGTATTTGAAAGAGCCTTGTTCGTGTAGACAATGAAGTCTTTTTTGACTATACAGCATCAACACAATATACAATCTCACGCCAGTTCGTTCAGCACTGAACTGACAAATGTTTTTTTAAATTGGAGAATGGAGAAACAAAGATTACCTAATATTGAACAATAAAATAAGCCATGCAGTAGAAGCACAAGAATGCAAGTGAGTTATAAAAATTAAGTGTAATAAAAAGAGTATTAAAAAAGAGGAAACTAGTACAAAAAGCCGCTCCTTTTACGTTTTTCTTAATCTGCTTCGTGAAGTGACAGATAGCATAAGAATATTGCGGCTTTTTTCAGCAAAGTTAATGAGGGTCGAGGCGACCCTGACTCGACTGCTGAGTCAAGTGTTGGCGAGACGAAACTTTTAAACTAGTTACTATACTTTGCAAATTAGTGAACAATAAAATTACTCTCAAAAATGACATGTATTCTAAGTCACCTCGTTGAATATTGAATGAAAAAGACAAACGGACAAGTGAGGGCAGCAATGGTTCATCGTAGGAGCGACTGGCTTATTTCACTTTATTCTGTTAAACGCGCATAACACTACTGTTAATACTGGACAGTCTCTACTTTGCATAATTTGAATTACATAGCTCCTTAGAATGCAACGGTTTTCTCTCACATAATAACACAAAATTAAGTACAGCCTTTTTTCCGATTGGAGAATAACCGGCCTCTTCGAATTATTCAGACGCAATGGTGTGGGCAATTTATTCTTAGCTAGCAGGACACGTCACAAAGGCAGCAAGTATACCTAATCAAAATCAACTTAGTCTTTGAGACTCGAAATAATTTCTTATTTCAATAGTTAAGAGGTAACTAGTTAAAACTACCACCAGTTAAATGAAGTTTATTTGGTCCGGAGAAACAAAGTGTTTTATTTCGGAACTTAATCTAAACTGGGAGCCGTGCAGCACAAGCGAGTTTAATCCTACATTCACGTTCTACTAAGACATAGTTAGGGGTCTAAGAGGAATAATATAATCACTTACCTTTTCTCATGACGAAGTTTGCAACAAGAAAAATAACTTTCAGCCAAAGAACAGAGCTAAAACATTTCGCCATGATGCCAGTTTGCCGGATTATCTTTCCAAATGTTTGAAAATACTGAAAAACAATTTGTAAACTCAGGACAGGTCAAGTATTCAGGCAATATTTCTTGCGCAGCCAGCTTGCTAAATCACCGCTCTTAATGCCAGCCACAAGGCACAATCTTACTTCTTAGCTGAGGTTCCAAATAGTTAATGGTTATATATAACATACAACTTACGTAGATTGATATTTGACGTAGTTGTAGAAATATATTAACTTAAGGCTGCCAAAGTCTTTGCTATCGAGTCTGATCAGCATAAACAACATCTATGAAAATTGATTGCTCATTAACTTTCATATAAATTTATTCTTTGAAGGATTTGACGGTTCAGAAGTAGGGATAAAAAACCGTTCCTTGAATTACTACTCAGTAGATGGCTTCCATTCATTGGAAACACTCTGATATTTCTTCCACGGACTCAAGAGTTTTACATCATATGACTCAATAATATTTCATTCTACTGGGGAACAAAAAATTCAAAAAGGCATGCTAACACTGTTATATTTTAGCTTTTTGGAACTTTTTGCAAACTGTGAGAAAAAAAAAATTAAAATCAGTTTTCGACAGCCGCAAATTATGTCCCTTACGAAGGTTTTTTTCACAATAATTAGGGGTCTTGGTATTAAAGCCAACAAAAACCCTTCTCTTTAAAACCGAGGTAACAAAGCTTCAAAAAATGTCAATTTTCTATTGCTATAATGTAAGACTAGAGCAAACTAAGTTTTTAAACAAATTGTTTCATCCCCTCAAGAAACGGCACGTAAGAAAAGCGTGCATCATAGTACATGTGAAACTCGTTGTAAAGTACACCAATATTAGAGAAAACATTAGCTCAATACTACCTCTTATTTTGGGTATTTGATTACCTTCTGTTCTAAAGTGATTTTCAATTTACTGTCAAGAGTGATTTCGCAGCCGCTTCAGCTCGCATAGCTCCACAATTCTGGCGCCACTGTCTCAACCAATCAAGATCCATCATGATTTTCGTGCACAGGATTTCCCGCGCTTGGTGACCGACTATATGCATTTCCTCTGAATTCTGATTGGCTCAAGCAATAGTCTTTTCCTGTTATGATTGGCTACATGTGTTGTATAAGACCGAAAACCGCTTAATTAATGATGAGTGTCAACTTTAATCACTTTGTTATTTAACTAATTCACAGAATATATATATGACGAAATTTCATTTCGTTACATGGAGTTTTCAAAATGTGGTGCAAAGTAGTCTTAGTTTCCCAAATCGCATGAAATGACGGTTATCTGCTGGATAAAGGACCGTCATGTCTGGTAAGTGATTTGAAGCTATTTACTTTTCTAAGTAATTATTTATCACTTTTTAGCTTTTGATTGAGAAAATCAGAAAAGGTACAGGGTGAATTATTCAGACAATTTGTGTTTAACAGGCGACAAACTCGCGGTTCCTATCTTAAACCTGAATGGTTAACCAACTAGTTTTCAAAAACAAACTCAAAAGTTAGACCCACACTGAATAGCATAACAAACAGTACCATAAAAAATTACTGCTCAGTAGCTTTTACTTAAATAGCGGGCTCCTTGGATTTTATTCACGGACTCAAAGGTTAAAACCACCTTGTATGGCATGATAACCAGTACCACAGGAAAGTACTCGTGCTCGGTATCTTTTATTTGAATGGTGACACAAAAGGATTTCATGGAAACTCATAAAGACTCAAACAATCCGGCCAATTTACAACCTAAAACAATATTATAAACAACATGGTTAGATGATCATACACTTAAGGATTTAATCAACAAACTCAGAAGTTACAACCAATTTGTAACTTAGTTACAATGTTTATAGGGTAGGAAAGCGAATTTTTTATGGAGGGTGACACAGTGTTACTGATAAACTTGTGACCTTTGCGTTAATCAGCTATTTACAATTGGACTAACATGTAAAAATAAATAATTAGATAGATAACATTCAATTACTACATATTACTGACAGTCTATACTAGTCTATACTAGAAAACCTTATATCTATAATGACAATGTACTTTGTTCCTAAACTGCCGGTGCTTTGTTTACAATTTTAAAAATTCTAGCAGCTCATGATTCCACTCTTTCACAGTTCTGACACTAAGGGTCGATTATTCAAAGACTCTGAACGAAGCCTAATTTAGAAAAGTAGGTTTAAGAGGCTCACTGGTATTAGATCGTTTCGCCCGAAGGTCGGTTTGCCCGATAGCAGTTCGCCCAGACAAATTCTTATCGTCCGAAGCGTATTTGTCATTCTTTAAGCCTGAAAAAAGGGAATGAGCATGGAAAGACAGTGACTGCACATGTGAAATCCAAGGGTAACTATATCTCGGAAGGTATGTTCACCATGTTGTAGAGAGTTGTATGTCATTGTGCGAATCGACTAATCGCTCCTGGCGAACGCCGTCGGGCGAAACGACCGCAATTCGGCTCAGAAGGCAGTAAGATCTGTAGGTAAGGAAGGTGTTCTAGTCTTGTTTGCAAACCTTCTTGACGTCTTTAAGAGCAAACATTGTTTGGATGGGTAGGTTAGACAAATTAAAAAAGAGTTTAGAACGAAGGTTTTGTTAAACAGTGACTAAACTCTGTTCTAATAACAGTGTATAAATGTTTCGTCAATTACGGAACGATTGTTAAAATATCAGAAGTGTTAAGATGACGTCACATGTCAACCTGTTTACGTCACTTGACACCTTTCTAACCATTGTTTGATTTAAAAACAAGAGGTTATTGTTGAGGAACAATACTTGATTAATTCTAACTTATGAGAGCTTTGTGAGTCCGGGAAGTCTTATTTTAACAGGTGAAAATATCGTTAAAACTAGTCACGCTTGCTTTGCAATCAGTCTGATTTATTCAGACTTTAAGACCTTAAGTGACGTCTAGTGTGAATGGTGGAAAAGTGCGAATCTCGTTTTAAAAGATGAACCAGCAAAGTTCATCAGTATACAGGGTTCTATCTAGGATTTATCATTTGGGGGAGAAGTCCTGAGTGGCCGAAGGCGACAAGCCTCTTAGAGGGGTCCGCCGCCGCCCCCCCCCCCCCCCCCCCCTCACCCGAATCAAATCTGGTGCATTTTGAGACACAATTTTGGGAAATGTTATAGTGTGTGCACTAACCTCGTCGCGTCTTGATGATTCTTTCGATATAGTTACTTATATACTGTAATGATAACAATATTTTTTTGGGGGGGAAGCTGGGCATTTTGGGGGAGAAGCTTCTACCCCTCAAATACCCTAGATAGAACCCTAGTATAGGCGTAATACAAAAACAGTAAGTGTTCACGCGAGCACTTAATAATGCGCTAGCCCAATTACATACGTGTCAATTCTCTAAAGAACCGAAACGCGTTGATACTAGAGGAACGAGGATTAAACTTGAAGCAAAAAAGTAATAAATAAAATATTGAGTTTTCAAGATTGACAGGAGCAGAGTAGTAATTCCTATGGTTTATCCTGAAAGCTGAAAGAAGCGAGGACAGGCTAAGAAAACGAGATCAACGCCGCCCATCCTCGTCCCATCCCGTCCCGCCCATCCTCGTCCCAAGGGCTTTCTTGTCTTTCAAGATGAGGGCGCTAAACGAGAGACTGCAGAAAAACGCTGACGCAATACTCTAAGAATAAAAAAATATACTTTCACGTAGCCTGCGAAAACAGAAGTTTCACGTCCCCCAGCGGCGATGAACGAGGAGAACTGTCTGTTTTCGCATGCTAACTTTCACGTTACATGTAGCGGAACCAGCACCTTTTCGTAGGTTTATAGAATGGAAATGTAAAACGATTGGCCCTTTGAAATGGTTCACCCATTAAAGATGAGATACCAGCAAACATTTAATCTTAAGACTTGTTAAGGTAATGACAAATACGTTTATCGTACTGGTAAATAGTAGACTATTATAGCTATAAAATTCATATATAATTATCATGAATTTAGTCAATTTTTAGGATCCCAATTTCATTATAGATTTACCTTAAATTAAAAAATCAGTGTTACATATTTTATCCATGAATGTACACAAAAATTGCGCTGAACTAAATATTTCGTTATTCTACATTATAAAATACCGCCATTATTTTTAATGTAACGAAGGCATCAAGGATGAAATTTGTCCATGTCCCTAGTTTTTTTGAGGTTGTCGAGAAACCGAACACAAGGGAGGACTTGACACTGAGAGCTTGAATTGATACCTGTAGTGACTGATTGATCAGAAGTATGTATCAGCAATAGGTATATCATCATAAACGGGCTCCTTTGCACTTGGAACTTTATCTTTATCTTTTGCAATGTGAACATCGACAGACTCCGTTTTAATTCCTTGGTTGGAAAATGCATCCATGACAGAACTAACAGTGGCAGCTTGTGCGTCACCATCATTAAGATTCATAGATTCTGAATGATAGGCTTTATTGACAAAACCTTTGCCTTTACCCTTGTTAGGTTGGTCCACTGCGACTGCTTCCTCCGTTGTTTGCGAAAAGACTTCGCCATCGCTCTCGTCAATGGAATCATTTTTGAAGATCTTGTTGTAAAAACCGCTTTTGTCGTTGGAAGTTTTTGATTCGTCTGATACATGAGATCCAATTTCCGCGTCATCGAGTTCTATGGAGAGGTCTCGAAAAGATTTATTGGAAAAACCAGATCTTCGTTCGCGCCTGCGTTCTTCACTAGGTTTCGGCTCTGGCTCCGGCTCCTGCGGTTTTGGTGCGCTGGTGTAATCATTTGTCACCTGCATCTCCGTGGAGACAATGTCTTGCTTCTTTTCATTATTGTTTGCTGTTTCATCATTAAAAGTGTTGTACAGTAAATTCCTGGACTTTCTGCGCTGTTCAGCATGAGGATGGTCCAGACCTATGGTAGATTTTCGTCGTTTTTGGCTGAGTATTTTCGGCTCCTTTCGTCTGATAATAAGATGGACAAATAACAGAGCAGACAGCACTGCTACAGCCAAAACAGGCATCAAAACAGAAATATTGACACACCCTTTTCCTCCTGAAATGCATAACAAAAAGTTATTAACAGTATGAAATTAAACATTCACATCCAGAAGTAGCCAAAGTTTATCCCAAATTTCATTTAAAACTGAAATATTGACAAGCAAATGGTATCGTGAAAATACCGTTGATGGAGTTCTCAAAGGGTACAATAGAGCCTGGGATTCGTAATAGTCTAAATTGTGAATAAAAAAAGGAGATTTATGTCACCGAGAATTGGGTTGTCCAAGCAGGCAGTGTTTATTCAGTATCCCAGACGCTTGTTTTGTATACTCACCAGTATACTTCATTCCTCTTATCAGTAAGATTCTACACTGGGTACTTGACACTCCTTTCGTGACGTTACATTCGTACATTCCAAAGTCCTTTGGAGACTTTGGTGTCACCACCAGAACGTTCGCACGAGTTTTTGCACGTGAAGACTGCCTGACAGTATCATTGTTCGGCTTTTTCCAGGTGTACACAACCAGTTCCAGTTCAGACTTTGTAGGTTCAGTTAGATTGGTTACATAGCAACCCAGATTGACAGCATGGTTAAGAAATGTAGTAATTTCTCTTCGCGTTAGACCTTTGTCGATTGTAAGATTTTCTGCAAAAAAGAAAAAAACAGAATTGAGATATAGTTTTGCCAGAATATTCACTAATTGACAGTATTTACAAAAAGCCAATATTCAACGATTTTTACTACGTTAAGATTTCATAGATGCATTTTACTGAGTGTGACGGCTCATCCAAATAAAGAACTCTCAGTTCCTGTATCTGAGCCATATAAAGTGGGTCTAACGACAGCATTCTTACATCAATTTCGTGTTGTTGAAGCACTTTTCAAAACACGGTATCCCAATAAAATTTACGTCCACTTCAAAAACTTTGGTTGTAAAGAAATATAACCAGATAAAATATAATAATACACGAATAAATGTAGTAATAATATCCCACAGAAAAAAAAGGACGTTCAGGAACTCTATATTACAAACAATCTGGCAACCTCAGTTAACCGAATGACATAAACCGTTCGTAAAAGATGTTTTGATAAAGCGGTTAATAAGTCTAAAAAAAAACTTAAGTAGGGACTTTGATACAATTTTGACCGAAATTACCATATTACCCAGTTTATCAGTAAAAATTGGGAATTTCTCGCACACCTTCATCCCATACAAGTGACAGAAACATAGATGGTATAAGATAATAGCACAGTAATAACGATAGCACAGTCATAAAGGGATACCGTAAAATTCCGAAAATAAGCCACTCCATGTATAAGGCCCCCAATCCGGTAACGCAAAAAACCTTCCGTTATTATAAAATCGCCCCTCCAAATATAAGCCCCCCGGGGGTTTGTACTAGGAAAATTGCCCTCAAATACAAAGTAAAACAAAGCAAAAACGGTAAATTTACTTCCAACTATAAGCGGCTAGCCCAATCGATTTTGAAACGCAAATTTGCCTCCGTAGATAAGCTCCTCCGAATGTAAGCCCTCCAAAAATAAGCCCCTC
Organism: Porites lutea; assembly: GCF_958299795.1. NCBI lineage: Eukaryota > Metazoa > Cnidaria > Anthozoa > Scleractinia > Poritidae > Porites > Porites lutea. Next base: position 23,857,120 of record NC_133212.1, read on the forward strand.
AAAGAGGGCCTTTGAAAAATATAAGCCACGGGGCTTATTTTCGGAATTTTACGGTATGTTCATTTAAGTCGGCGTTTCGACACTGGAGTTTAGATTTGAAATTCCTTTGCGAGAAGTTTCTTATTTTATTCGACCTTGTCATTAGAACATCAAAAATGGCCAAGTGCAAATAAACACAAATAATAGTCTCTTCAAATATATAATATGCCCACATATCGTTTTCATAAATCTTATAATATACAAAAATATTAATCAACCCTCGCTCATGATAATATATAGACTACATGTAGCTTTACCTAGCTGATTTGGTTTTCCAAATGGCCATAATATTTTAAGTTGAAACGTTGATTTGTATGGGTTTTTCTGTAACGCCAGCGTGCAATCTGAAAATCTTTCTATCGAGGAAGAGTCTTTCCGTGATGTCCAAATCTCACACGATACTAAAGACTGACTAGTGCAAAAATGAGTACAATATGGCAGACGATTTCTTGAAGCACCTCTTTATAACTGTAGAGAATGCGCAGCGTTGATCACGAAAAGACAAACATAGGAACTGTCTGACCAGCGAAGCTTGTCGCTAAGACGTGCAGGGTCAATTTGTCCAAAGTTGAGAGTTATTGTAATTTAGGAAAACTGGCCTCACTTTGAATTTTAAACCTGCACCATAAACAGAGATTCTTGTAAAGTCTTATTAGTCTCCAGTTTGCCTTAGTTTTAGAAAAAAACGAAGAAAAACAAACAAAAAAATAAGAAACTAAAGTTGTGCATGATGAACATCGAGGACTCATCTTAATTTTACAGCTCAATCAGGTAGGAAATTCAAGGGAATCAAGACTTCGATCAACGAGATCGTAATTGGTTTGACATAAAAAGAAATTCTCCTCTCTATAGTACAATAAATGCATGTACATTAGGATAGGAGAATTTGTTTTTCATAACGGTAAGGAAGTCTTCTGCTGTAAGAATCAATTCTGAAAGAGTGTAATGAAGATTAAGCTGGTATATGAACTCCTGTGATGTGAACATATTTGGCATGTTATACTATTTGTTTCATTAGGAATTTACAAAATAAAATTTGGAGTTCTTGGGAATTGAAGTCTTTGTTTTGTTTGGCACCAGTCAAAGAAATGATAGTGTAAAAAGAATTGTCGGCCTGCTTTAGACAAATAGAATTAAGAGTGACCTTCAACTTGGGCACGAAAATAATCTGCACAAATACAGCTACTCATTAAATGATATTTTATAATGGTCGTCTTCAACCAAAGTTTAGCTTGAAACGTTCGCGCGATTCAAGATATATCAAACAATGAAAGAGTTTTTTCATTTTATTCGTTTTAGCTGTTCACCTGCGAACAGAGGACGCCTCGTGGTTAAAAAAGAGTACTTTATAAACTGTATCTTTTGTGATTAAAGAAATGACACCCATAGTCGATAATAATGCAACCAGCATTAGGACCAAACAAGAACTTTAACCCCTTTACTCAGCAAGCACTTTCCGGCACGTATAACTGAAGGAATGACGTTCATTAGTTGTGGAGGTAAGGCATTAGCGAAGATAAAATGAGGGTTGTAACTTCATGTGAAATAGCCAATTTTGACAGGTCTAGTATTGAAGGAGCGCTCACGTGCGTGGTCGTTTGCCATTTTTGTTAACGGTCCTGCGAAGTCCCTCCGATTTCCAGGAAGATTTCTTTGTCGTAATAGCAAACTAACTGAAGCTCAAAATTGATTCTTCATACTACCTTTAACCATAAACAAAGTATTCTCATCAACGAGAAAAAGCTTGGCAAGACAACACACTTTGTGCACGTGAGCTTTCGTAATGCAGAGTCACAATATTTAAACTAATTTGAGATGAAGGCATCTGTTTCAGGTCGTTTCACATATTCATCAAGATAACAGATGAACAGCGTTGCGTAATGACTGAAACCAGATTTCCTCTTGTCTCCTTGTGTTGGTAATTGCTTCATAAGGTCTGGATTCCAAATAATTGTCCGGATTTTGTGAAAATCATGTGAAGATTAAAAAATCCCTTATAATGAAATAAAACTTGACCTATTGTTTGAATGAAATTCATACACACCGATCGTGTCTCCTGCGCTAAAATACACTGCGGTTGTCTCGTTGATCTGATATTTGGGTTGTCACGTAGGAGATATGTCGATTCACTAGCTGAAAAGCTCAACTAAATCATCTCTACAACTGTCATGAATGAAATGGGTAAAAACTTGGGATTGCCTCCAACAAATTTGACTAATTAGTTCATTACACCCTCTCGTCTAAAATGGAGTTTTCGAGCACGTGACTAAGCTGCTATGCATGAAACATGAGGCAATTTTCAGAATGTCAACCTGAAACTTATCCTTGCGGACACAACATAACCTTAAGCTACCCTTTAATACAATTTTACATCCTTATGAAGAATGAACAAGCCTATAAGTACAATTTTTGTCAAAGTTAAAGTTGATATGCTAGATTTAATTGTTCAATATAACGAAGAATAAACAGTGTTAACTTTAAACATAAAAAATGCACACTATTACAGCCCCAAAAGTGAATTCTAAGGTATTAGCTTACCACGGGCGACTGCCATGTTGAAAATCATACAAAATACTAGAAAAACACATGAATAAAGAAGTGTCATCCTGATGTCCGTCATTTTGTTGTTTCGCTGTCTCGTTATACCTCCTGCAATGAGGAACATTCAGCCACCAACATACTCATAAGTGTATATTGCCAACTGTTGTACTCGAAAAAAACAATAAGAAAAATTAATATTTACAGACTAGACTGTCTGGCAATTCAAATTTCCCCATCGAGTTTTGCGGTAGTCAGTGGAATGTTGTTTCTCTCTACAATATTAAGCCACTCGTATACTATGATGTATTAAAAAGGTAAAAAAAGGAAAAAAAGCCCTGTACTAAGACTGATGCTTTTGGTCTTTTACCCCAAAATTGAGTTTGTAATTAGCAATATCGGTGCCGGGATTAGTGTGAGAATGTAAGAACAATGAAAGAAGTTTCAAAGTCCATATTCGAGTAAAAATAGCGATAAGAGCAGTATTTTGTCAGTAAAATCTGCGATACAATATTTATAGAACACTTGAAGCCATATCATTAACTACAAAATAACGTCACAAGCCTTTTTTATCTTATCGCTGAATCAGGCAACAATTTCATGGCATTTCATACTGGGATGGCTGTAGGGACATAAAATGTAGTTCTAACTACTGGGTCGGCGGTAGCGGACAAAATGCTCGGGTGCACCAAATAATAGCGACTGGACAGCACTTTTCTGTGGTACTGTTTGTTATGATGTACAAGTTGTTTCTGCAGATGAAGCTTTTAGGTGTTATCTTCTCAGTGAGCAGTATTTTCTTGTGGTACTGTTCATGATGCTGTACAAGGTGGTTCTAACATTTGAGCTTGCGGATGACATACTGCAGTGTTACTATTCAAATGAAAGCTACTGTGCAACTTTCCAATGGTACTGTTACTATGCCGTTTCTAAGTGGTTCTAACTTTTGAGTTTGGATGAAACCCTAAAATGTGACCATTTCAATGAAAGCCACTGAACAGTACTGTTTATTACTCTGTATAGGGTGGTTTAAACGTTTTAGTCTTTGAAAAAAAAAGTGATATCCTTCTTGTATGCCGCAATTCATTCCAGTGTAGTATTTAATAAGACGTAGTTAGCTATTATTTAAATTCAAGTTGTGAAGCAGTACTTTACCCTCGGCTTGGAACTGTTCAAAAGGAGGAATCAGCGCATAGTGAACAAATGAAAAAAAGGTAAGGTCAAGGACAGATAAGAGTTTAGGTGCATGTCAGTACAGCTAATTCAAGCTAGGTTCAGTTTCCGGCATTTTTTGTACGCTTTCCTTGTTATGTTTGGGATAGAGACTTTTTTGAAAAGGTTAAAAAGCGGTGAGAGGGACTCCCTAAAATCCCGAGGCCTAAAATTGAAGATAGCCCTTACTAACAACAACAAAGTTTCTAATGCTTTCATTGATTATTGAGAAACACATGATGTCCACGTGATTGTGTTTTTTGCATTGATATTTATTTCACTTTTAGAACCAATCAAATCCAGCGTCAAAAAATATATTTTGCAATCGACTGAGGGAAACGGAATCAAATGAGAGAACTTAAGGAGCACTTCAAATGAATGATCACGTTGAATGTTCTCAGAAATTCCAAAGATTCGAATGGCCTTGTAAAGCATAATAACAATTCCTGAACTCAGGAAAGTACTGTTGAGAAGTTTTCATTATATGGTCACAAATTAGGATTTCATCCACAGACTTCAAACATTCGAACCACCTTGTAAAGCATTATAAACATTACCACAGGAAAGTTCTGCTCAGTAGCTTTTTTTTTTGAATGATCACATTTTAGAATTTCATCCACAGACTCAAAAGTTAGAACCACCTTGTACAGCATAATAAACAGTACCACAGATAAGTACACACTAGTTCTAGGGCTTTTTTAGTTTCAACACCACACATCTCATACGAACGCCAAAGTACGACTATGAAAACTATTAAGCAGAACTGGGAAGTACGGCTCATTGTATCTATCATATTCATGTCCACAATAATGAATTCGTAGGGGAAGGTACTTCGTATAGTTGACGGAATGTTATTGGGCCCCATAACGGTTATTCTTCACCATACTGAGCCAGCTGAAATTTGTGACCCTATTCTAAACCCTTTAAGTCCCAATAGTGACTAAAGTCAAATTTCTCCTAACGATATCCATACAATGTCAAGAGATTAGGTTATGAGAATTAATAAAATGATCAGCTAAGGGAAAATTCCTTGATCTTTTATCAAATTCTCTCAACTCATTCATGAAGGAAATGTATGGAGATCAGTTTGGAGAATTTGTATGTGGATATTGGGGCTTAAAGGGTTAAAGGAGCTGGGAACTGCCACAAACTGAGTGAAACATGTAAATAACAGACCGCTTAGAACATGAGAAGCGAGTGTAAAAGAGGCGCGGATTGAAAGACTTGGAGAAGATTAAAAAAGATGGCAATTGTGGTTTTTGAAAACTTGTTGAAATCAACAATACAAATTTTAATATCTCAGCAACATGAAATCATGAATTAGAACAACTAAAAAACGTCTTAAAACAGCAATATAGCGTAAAAAGGAACTGAGTAATATTGCCTGAATGAGCTATATATTGGAACTCAATGACGTCTCAGCAATAAAATATTACACAATAGCTTTGAGATTGTAAAGCTGACTGGTTCAGTTTCCAATGTTAATTATTTTCCTTGATTTATACTATTTATTGGGTGCATGAACACTTGAAGATCGTTCATAGCTGCGCGCTGTAATGATAATGAATGCCGCAGTAGGTGATGATCACCACTACATAAGAAATGAAACGGGCTTACATCATATTGTTCGGTGTATGAAACCTCCATTTTATGCTAACGCTCATCATGAATGTAAGGAGTACATAAAAAATTTCCAACTACCGAATGTGGAAACTAACTTAAAGATAAGTAGCCCTGTGAAGCAAAAGGACATTCTACACTTGTCATAAGTGTCATCACAGAAAAGTATCTCCAGGAGGGAATTGTTAATGACGATAGCTAGGTCCAGTCCCCCGTCCCTAATCAACAATCAGGTTATCCATTGGATAGATATCTCAGTATCCTGAGCCCGCACTATACATGCACATTGTCAACAACTGAAGTCTGTTTCATTTCATGTTTCTTAACTAAAAAGTAAATTTTTCAATAAAGTTTGTTACCTCGTGTTGAGTTCTTTCTTTCTTCCTCTGTTCTTTGAACTTGATGTTTTTCTTAACAGTGAAAAAGATAAGTGGGAAGCACGTACGAGTTATGACCCAATGGAAAATACATTTTTAAAATGGACACGTAAAATTAAAAATGAGAGTGAAACTGGTGGACATAACGAAGACACCTTTACAAAGAAGACTTTCTTGAAAGATATTAATTGTTCCAGTCACAGTGATACGTATGGGATAAAACCCAGATAAAGGGTGCTCGTGTCAGGTTATAACAAACACTCTCTCTCAGTGCCCCGCGGGCACTTCGTTATATCGGGGTTTCCAACTGTGTTATAATGCATTCACCTGTAACTCACCAAAGGTTCGTTTCATCGTGATCACAAGCAAGAGGTCCAGACTAATGAAAGATCAGTCAGTGTACATTTTTCCTTCGGCACACTATGTTCAAAATACCAACAGCAATGTGTACGAAGCACTGAATGATTCGAATGGCTTAACCACGCTTGTTAGAGTTGCTCCCGGTTTAACCTTTGCAATATTGCGTA